>NW_015388139.1:86012-99576 GCF_001527695.2 Protobothrops mucrosquamatus
ACCACAATGCTCAGAATTAGCTGCTGCTATCTTGGCTTTTCACACCTTTTCTCAACAGTCTTTTAACTTAATCTCTGACTCTCATTATGTGTGCCAACTTATTTTTAATCTTCCAGGTGCTTACATCACGCCCAGGATTGACCCCAATCTTATGACTTTGTTTTTCCCTTGACAGCAGCTGCTACAAGATATTTTATTTCTCATATGCGCAGTCACTCTTCCCTTCCTGGGCCTATTTTTTTTATGTCTTCCTAATCCCCGTGGTTTTGCCTCTAATCAACTATGGCAAATGGATGTTACACATGTTCCCTTTTTAGCTCCCTGGAAATATATTCATTTATCTATTGATACCTGTTCAGGAACAATTTGGGCCACGCCTCACAACCTGGAATATTGTTTTTACTCATGGCCTTCTCTATAATTCCACGGGTCAAGCCATCGTGGAATGTGCTAATTGGTCCTTTAAGAACTGCTTTCACAAACAAATAAAAAAGGATGGATCTAGAGTACCCAATTTGTCATGGGTAACACAACAGATTAAAAAAATATTATTTACATTACACCAACTGAATATTTCCATTCAAAATTTGACCACTTATCAGAGACACTTTCAACAGAAAACAAGCTTGCCTCCGCCACTGGTATTATCGGGCATTACCAGACAAAGCATGGTTGGTCCCAGAAATGGCAAGGATGACTCTACAGATGGCACAGCAACCAATCCGATCCCAACATGCCAGTCGGCCAGTGACATGGGGAGATGTAAAGAACTTGAACGCCAAAGCACAGGCAGTGCGACAACAGCAACAAGTAGAGCAAACCCCAGAGAACCTTTGCGCTGCCATTTTTGCGGTTTTAACTGCAAATTCCTTAGCCATCATTTGTTTGTGTCTAATCGTAAACATCTGCCCTTTGACAACAGCAACTGTCATCCCACCCAAACAATCATTCGAGCAACGAATGAAGCAAAATCTATGGGTGCAGCTGGCTAACATCACACAAAATAATGTCTTTTGCTTATCTGAAATGTATGACATGAAAAATTTGCTTTCTATATGTTTAGTCTGTTTGCACCCCTTCTGCAGTAATTCAAAACTTTACTGGCTTGAGCAGAATTTTATTCAATGGGAACTTTAACTATAAGGCTATATCTAGATGGGGGGTTATTGCTTATTATCCACCCCGAGGCTATTGCTTTGCACACCCCGGTGGTAGCAATCCCTGCAAATATAACATGTGCAAAAATAGTTGATTGTACTTCTTCAGGTAAAAAACCTCACTGTCGTCGCATTAGCTCACCTGTTTTAAACTGCACAGCTTTTGAAGAGACTTCCTTTCATTTTGGACATATTTGGCTACCGCAAGGATGGTTTTTTACATGTGGTCAAGAAACTTTTAATTATATTCCTGCTAATATTAGTGAAGTGCAGTGTTGCCTCAGCCGGCTAATTCCTGTTTTGCTTTCCAAACAAGTTCACTCGAACCGTTCTCGACGTGGGGTCACGCTAGACAGCACTTGTGACTCTGAGACGACGTTACTTAATAAGGCAGAATATGTGGCACTGACTATGTCTTTAGTGGGTGTGCCAGGACTTGCTATTCGTGCCCACCTCAACATTAATGCTATTTCTTCAGCTATGTCAGCAATCAACCATGAACTACAAGATTTGAGAAAAGCTATTTTGTAAAATCACGCTGCTATTGATTATTTGCTTCTGCATCAGCATTTGGGTTGTGTAAGTTTTGAGGGAATGTGTTGTTTTAATATTTCTGATAATTCACGAATCATCCAGCACCAGATTAATATTTTACACAATTTGGCCTCTGATTTGAAAATTGATACTTTAGGATCTTGGTGTGTGCTGTTTTGTGCAATGTATTCCTTCCTTTTGCAAAATATATGTATCAGACCTTTTAACTCCAAATTCTCTCCCACATTGCCTCAGGGTCAAGTTTTGGCCCTGTATAAACAACTGCAAGGATGCTCCTCTCCTGATTATAATCCTTTTATTAACCCCTCTTACGATGATATTTCATCTAACAAAACAAAAAAGAGTGAGATGTAGCGGTGGGGGACAGGTAGCCATGAGCAGCAAATTGCCCCTCCAACGCCTGCATGCCTCTTCTCTCTGCATTAGCTCTTTATCTCTGCATTACCATGGCAATGTGGGAAACTACCCAGGCTGGTACAATGACCTCACCTGCCTGATATCAGCTAGCCTACAACAACAGGATGCTACAGCCAACTGCCCCGTTTTGGGCCTCTGGCTTTCTATCCTTAATGATTGGCAAGGGGTTTCACCAATAGAAATGCTGTTACTATGCTGATGCCATGCTAAACTTTTGCTGCTTTGAAACCTGTATATAAGCAATAAACGCTGCGTAGCAGCCAGCCATATTTGCACCCTGCAATGACTGAGCACTGATTACTACATGGAAGACTGCCTTCAACTGCCCCCTTGGGAGCTACCAATTTAAAATGATGCCTTTTGGACTACAGGGGGGCCCTGCTGTGTTTATGCAACTTATAACTGAGATGCTACATGAGCATTTATATAAAGGGGTTTTGGTTTACTTGGATCACATCCTGATTTACACCGAGACCATGGATGAACACATGAAACTTGTGCGACAGGTGCTGAAAAAACTATTGGACGCTAAGCTGTATGCTAAACTGTCAAAATGCGAGTTTCACAAGTCTAGCCTGGACTACTTGGGCTACCGTGTGTCGTGCGAGGGGGTGGCGATGGACCCAGAAAAAGTGAAATCCATCTTGTAGTGGCAAGCCCCTCATACTCGCAAACAGCTGCACAGCTTCCTAGGGTTTGGATATTTTTACAGGCAATTCATCCCCTCCTTCACCACAATTGCCTTACCAATGACTGAGCTGTTGAAAACTGGAAAAGGGGGAGAAAAGCCCCAGCCGAATCAGCCCTTGAACTAGATGATGGAGTGCCAGGCAGCATTAGAAAAATTGAAGGGGCTGTTCGCAGCCGAGCCAATATTAAAACAGCCAAATCCAGAGGAGCCATTTGTGATCCAGGCAGATACCAGCGATGTATCTGTGGGAGTGGTCCTCCTCCAGCAAAATGAGGGAAACTTACAGCCGTGTGCGTACATGTCTCACAAGCTAAATGAGACAGAACGGCAGTGTGCTGTGGGGGAGAAAGAGGCTTTTGCAGTACGGTGGGTGCTACTAACATGGAGGCAATTCCTGGAGGAAAGCAAAGCCCCATTTGAGGTGTGGACTGATCATAAAAACTTAGAAGCCCTAAAGACCCCCGCACGCTTTCTCCTAAGCAAGTCTGATGGGCGCAATACTTCAAAAAGATTTGATTTTGAGTTAAAATACATTCTGGGGGGAAGAATTTCCGTGCTGATGCCTTGTCCCGCATGCCCCAGTATAAGAGCACCCGGGAGGAGGTGGTGAGTTCCATCATTCCCAATAGACAACAAGCAGCACAAGCTACAACCAGGTGGCAAGAGAAGAGGAGGAGCTCACCTCCCACCGATGCGTTTGCCCAACAACTGAGGTAGGAGCTACAAACCGACACGTGGTTCATGGCTCATCGAAGAGAGTTAACCAGGAGGGATGGGTTGCCATGGAAGGGGGACAAACTGTATGTCCCAGAAAGCCTGTAACTGCAAGTCTTGCAACGAAGCCACGATGCTAAGCAAACGGACCACTTTGGGTTCCTAAAGACATTGCATCTCACTAATTGTCAGTTCTGGTGGCCAAAGATGAAGAAAGACATTGAGGGCTATGTGAAGAGTTATGCGGTTTGTGCGGCCAGTAAAAGACTACCAGGGAAGAGTCTGGGACTGGTGGAGCAGATGGCTGATCCGACCAGACCCTGGGTGTCAACTCTACAAATGAGATAGCCATGGACTTTATAGTGGAGCTACCGGAGAGTGGGGAAAACACCGTGATGTGGACTATGATAGACCTATTTTCCAAGCAAGCCCACTTCATCGCATGTGCTGGACTCCCCTCCTCCCAGAAACTAGCGAAGATGTTTTTGCAGCACATCTACCGGCTGCATGGAGTGCCTAAGCGCATCATTTCAGATCGTGGGGAGCAGTTTACTGCTAAGTTCTGGAGGGAATTTGTGAGGATGATTGGGTTCTCCCAGGGGCTTAGCTCAGCTTTTCAACTGAGTACGAACGGAGCTGCAGAATGAGCTACTGAAATGGTGGAGCAGTACCTACGTTGTTATGTCAACTACTAGCAAACTAACTGGGCAGGACTCCTGCCATTTGCAGATGTGGGATATAACAATTCAGTGCACAGCAGCACCGGTTTCACTCTGTTTAAGCTAGCCATGGGGGTGGAGTTTGTACCAATGCCAGAATGCCCTCAGGAGCCTCCCTCCTCGAGCACCTTATCTGAATGGGTAGACTCATCCCAACGGGTTTGGAGTGATGCAAAGAAAGCTTTAGCTAAAGCAGCCGAGAGTCAGAAAAAACAAGCAAATAAGAAGCAAGCTTCCCAGGAGGCGTTCCATATACGAGATAAAGTGTATCTGCCTACTAAGTATTCCATTGCAGCTTACTGAAGCCATACCGGGGATCCACAATGAGACCTGTAGGGAAGGCAGCCCCAGCCCCAATAATGGTAGAGGGGGAAATATTATGAGGTCAAACGAATCCTCGATTCCAGAATCCACAGAGGGAAATTGCAGTACTTAATCCAATGGGAGGGATTCCACACTAAGTACCCCCGGAAGCCAGGCCCAGTACAAGGAAAAGATTAACAAGCAATAATATGTATTCCTTTTTGTTTTCCACGTTCCCCCATCTCTGTAGGGGGCAAGCCTGTCAAGCTATGAAGATTTACTATTATGACTGCCATATTGCTTCTAGCTTGCCTACAGTTGCGAAGGGGGAGGGAAGAGCTTGGGATCCACAGGTATTCCTTATCAGTGTGAGAGCCGAGACCGCCGAAGAAATGTTTTCTTCTCATAACAATTGCTGGAAGATTAATCGGATAATGTGACCTGAACTGTAAGAGAGGGAGGGAAAGTTTTACTTTTTAAATTATGTTTCCCGCCATATTGCCAGAGCTAGCTTTCCTTCTATCTACCAGTATGCTATGCCTAATAAAGTTTACATTAGAGATAGCTATGTCTCCAGTGTTTTACTTCATTGGGCTTTTCAGCCGGGATTTGACATATGGTTTAGTTCCCAGGCCTTTAATCATCTTAGTTGCTCTTCTTTGCAATTATTCCAAAGTCTCAACATCTGTACATGTACCTTTGGTTTTTCCTGCCTTAGTGTAAAAACTTGCTTTTCTCCACATTGAATTTCATGTTGTTGGATACGGCCCAAGGTTCAAGTCTGTTAAGATATTTTTGGATCCTGAGCTTCAAGGTGTTGGCTATTCCTGCCAGCTTAGTGTCATCTGCAAATTTGATGAGTTCCCCTTCTATTCCCTCATCTAAGTCATTTATGAAGATATTGAAGAGTACTGGGCCTAAGACGGAACCTTGTGGTGCCCCACTGCTTACCTCCTTCCATGTAGATGTAGTACCATTAAGGACTACTTGCTGAGTACGGTTTGTCAGCCAGTTACAAATGCATCTGGTGGTGATGCTGTCTATCCCATATTTTTCTAGTTTACCAAGAAGTAGCTTGTGGTCTACTTTGTCGAATGCCTTGCTAAAGTCTAAGTATACTATGTTCACAACATTTTGCTGGTCTACTAATTTAGTCACAATGTCAAAGAACGAAATAAGATTGTTTTGGCATGATCTGTTTTTAACAAAAACAGATGCTACTAGTTATAACTTTGTTTCTAGATGTTCACAGTTTTTTTATTATTTTTTCCAGTATCTTCCCAGGTATTGATGTTATGCTGATTGGTCTGTAGTTTCCTGGGTCTGTTTTTTCCCCTTTTTTGAAGATGGGAACCACATCAACTCTTTTCCAATCTTCTGGTAGTTCACTGGTGCTCCAGAATTTTTTTAAACATATGGTACAATGTTTCTAAGATACACATCTGCCAGCTGCTTCAGAACTCTGGGATGTAATCCATCAGGTCCTGGTGATTTATATTCATCAAGGTGAGACAGGTGTTCTCTTACCATTTTCTTGCTTATTTCAATTTTTATTTCTAGTCTGTCTTTTACAGTTATGTGTTTGGTAGGTTGGGCTATAGTTTCTTTTAGTGTGAAGACTGATGCAAAGAATGAGTTAAGCAGCTCTGCTTTCCCCCTACTGCCTGTTATTTCCTTGCCATATTCTCTCTTTAGTGGACCAACTTGTTATTTATATGTTGAAATAAATGTTTTTATCTTTGACTTTTGTTCATTCTGAGCCTTTGCTTTCCTGAGTTCATCTTTGCAGATTCGGGCTATCTGCTGACATTCTGCCTTAGTTATGTGTCCCTCTTTCCATTTTTTTGTACTTATCCTTTTTACCTTTCAGTTTATCAGAGAGATCTTTGTGCAGCCATGTTGGTTTCTTCTTGGATTTGTTTTTATTTTTCAGTGGTATTGTGCTGGACTGGGCTTTTATGATCATATTTTTCAGAGTTTCCCATGCTACTTGAGTTGTTTTCCCCTTTAGGATTTTAATCCATGAAATTTTTCTTAGTCTCTGAGTTTGTTAAAATCAGCTCTTTTAAAGTTTAAGACACTAGTTGGATTATTTTCTATTGTTTTTGTTTGCATTATGTTGAATTCTAATATGACGTGGTCACTCTCGCCCAAGGTTCCAGCAACTTCAACTCCCTCTATCATTTCTTCTCTATTAGTAAGAATTAGGTCCAGTATAGCTTTTCCTCTAGTTCCCTCCTCTACCTTTTGGATGACAAAGTTGTCGGCTAGGTTGGTTAGGAATCTGTTTGATCTCCCACTTGCTGCAGAGTTTGTCTCCCAGTTGATATCAGGGTAGTTAAAGTCTCCCATTACTACTGTCGTATGTTTCCTATATATGTTTGTTAATTGATTAGCAAAGAGTTCATCTATTTCTTCTGTTTGGTTGGGTGTCCTATAGTATACGCCTATAACAATGTCATTTTTTTCCCTTTTATATTGACCAATATGTATTCTAGGAGGTTTTCATCCTTGGTTTTGTGGATTTCTGTAGAGATGTAGTGATCTTTTATATATAATGCAACTCCACCTCCTCTTCTGTTAGGTCTGTTTCTTTTGAATAGTACATTCCATCAGTACATTCCAGTCATGAGTTTCATCCCACCAAGTTTTAGTAATGGCAACTATATAATATCTGCCTTCATGTACTAATACTTCAAGTTCACCCTGTTTGTTCCCTAAACTTTGAGTGTTAAGTGTATAGTCGTGGTAGCGAATCTATGGCACGCGTGCCACAGGTGGCACGCAGAGCCCTCTCTATGGGCACGCTTCTTGAGATCTTCTCATGAAAGATCGCGAAGTTGGAATCGATTGACTTTTTCCCCAAAAAAACTTTGTTTCCTTGCACACGGCAGCGGCGGCGGATCGCAAAGGAGAAACGGCATGGGGCTGGGAGTCAGGTAAGGAAAGAAAGGCAATTTCTGGGGGGAGCAAGGATTTCTTTCCTTACCTGCCCCACTTGTTCTGAGGCCGCTTTCCGCTCAGACGCGTTGCTTTTGGCAATGGCCCAACCGCCCACTTCAGTACCCTCCCTCCCCAAGTCTCCGGCGCTCCACCTGATGCTTTGGTGGCTCTGACAGAGAAAAGAACTTCGCAGCTCTGCCTACAGAACTTCGCAGCTCTGCCTACAGAGCCACCAAAGCTGTAGCTCAGGGATCCTCAAATTACGGCCCGACCTGTCTTTTTATCCGGCCTGCCTCAACCTCCCGGGCAAGCCGTCCAATCGCGCGGAGAGGGTGGATGGATGGTGGTGAGAGTCCCAGCCAGTGGTGGGATGACGAGTTGGTGGGAGATGTTTTTTTTCCCAGTTTCTCCCTCACACACCCAAGGGCGCGCTCACGCTTTGGCCATGCCCCCTTCCTCTCCTCCTCTCGCCTATTCGTGTTTTTACCTCAGGGCCGGGCTGAGAGGTTTAGGCTTCGCTTGCAGCCTCGACCTCGCTTAGGGCAGCCAAGCCTGGTGATGACGATGCCACTGCTGCTGCTGCTTCTCAGGCGGGTCCCTCACTAGGCGCTACGGAACGCAAGCCCCAGCCTCCGCCACTGCTGCCGCTGCACCGGTCAAAAGGAAACTGGTGCCACCGGCCCTCAGCATCACCCCCACCATCGCCGAGGAACCCAGCCCCACCGGCAGTTGGAGTGGGGCTGCTGGAGTGGGGCACTGGTTATCGGTCTGAGGGGATCGGGCGAAGGGCGAGGTATTTGTGAGGGGCGGCCGGGGTGAGCGAGAAAAAAGGAGAATTTGCTCCTGGAAGGTTATTTCAGGGTTGTGTGGAGCTGAGGCGATGAAAGGTCGGGGGAGCCGCTGGGAGGGAGGATGCGGTCAGCCTTTGGAGGAGCATCCCGATCCATGAATGGGGCTGGTGGTGCCGTGTCCAGGTGAAGCCCCAAGAGATAGGCAAAGCTGGAGGTGGTGGAGCAGCTCGGAGGAACCGGGAGTGCCGGTGCTGGTGGTTGAGAGAAACTTAATTGGCCTTTAGGGTCCAGGAAATGGTGGAGATGGGGGCATTCGGATGTGCCCCATGGGAAAAAGGAATGAGGTCCTGCCTGGCAGGTTCTTCTGCCCTGAGACGGTCCGGAATGCCAATCAAGGAGAATATTTCTGGCTCAGAGTTAAAATGAAGGGTCCTGGGGGGGGGGGGGGTCTGAGGATGGTGGTTTTCTTGCAGACGTTTCAGGACCCAAAGTGGGATAATAAGTGAACTAATGATGTTACCTAGTTTGGGTCATGAGACATGTACAAGAAAGCCACAAAGCTCAGAGGACCAAGCAACCCACAACCGCCCTCCTCCTCTTTTCTTCTCCTCCACTCCACAAACCCCATTCTCTTCTGGCACTGCTGATGTTACCTAGTTTGGGTCATGAGACATCTGCAAGAAATGCTGACTGGAAATGGCACCCCTGCCCTGCCCCCTGCCTCGCCTCACCCCACAGGACGAGCCTCCTGCCCACTGTCCCACCTGCCAGAGACCCCCTGGATCTCCCCCAACCATGCCCGGCCCCCACAGGCATCCGTCCCCACAAGCAACATCGAGGTGGCCACACCCACCCAGGCCACGCCCACGGTCTGCCATGACCACTGCAGCCACGCCCACCCGGCACCCGACGATAAATAAGTGGGGTTTGGGTTGCAGTTTGGGCACTTGGTCTCTAAAAGGTTCGCCATCACTGGTGTATAGGCATTTGGGTATGTTTCTTATATCTCCTACATTGTAACTGGGATTTCCATCCTTTCCATTTCTATCTACTTCATTATGGTTTTCTTTTTTTATCTCTTCTTTCTCTTTACTCCCTACCTCATGTGATTGGTTATCTAGTGGTTTTTGCTTGGAATTAGGTTCTAAAGGTCATGAAGATTGGCCCTCCTCCCCCCTCAATTTTAGTTTAAAGCCCTTTTAATAAGATGAACCAGTCATTTTCCGAATATATTCTTTCCAGTTCTTGTGAGGTGCAGTCCATCCCTTGCCATTAGTCCTTCATGTATGTAATGCAGATCATGGTCTAAGAAGCCAAAGGTCTGTTGATGACACCAGCTTTTAAGCCAGTGGTTTGTTTCTAAAATCTTTTGCTCCCTCATTGGATGATGGCCTTTTGTTGGAAGTATAGATCAGGGCTTTTCAACTGGTGGTACGCGTACCACTAGTGGTACGTCGGCACCTGGCAGGTGGTACATGTACGACGGGTTGAACATCACTGTAAAAAAAGTGTAAAAAAAGTGTAAAAGTGGATGAGGTGAAGTGGCGGCAGCGCTGCACAGGCTTGTGGGAAATTCAGCTGTAACTGCGCGAGGCGTTGCCTGGGTCCTAGTGAGAGCCCAGGATTGAAGTGTGCAGCTCCAGCTGATTGGCGGCAGCCTTGTGGGTGGCAGTCAGCCTCATGCAGTCTTCGGGTGGAGATTCAGCTGGAGCTGGGCGACGCATTGCCTGGGTCCTGCTGAGAGCCCAGGATTGGCGTGCGCAGCTTCAGCTGATTGGGGGTGGCAGGCAGCCTCACAGAGTCTTCAGACAGAGATTCAGCTGGAGCTGCGCGAGGCGTTGCCTGGGTCCTGCTGAGGGGGAGAGAAGAGAGGATATAAAAGGGGGAGAGAAGAGAGGATATAAAAGGGGGAAAGAAGAGAGGATATAAAGGGGGAAGAGAAGAGAGGATATAAAGGGGGAAGAGAAGAGAGGATATAAAGGGGGGAGAGAAGAGAGGATATAAAGGGGGAAGAGAAGAGAGGATATAAAAGGGGGAGAGCAGAGAGGATATAAAAGGGGGTAAGAGAAATTTGTTAAATGAGTTTTGCCCCATTTTATGACTTTTCTTGCCACAAGTTAAGTGAATCAGTGCAGTTGTTAAATTAGTAACATGGTTGTTAAGTGAATCTGGTTTCCCCACTGACTTTGCTTGTCAGAAGGTTGCAAAAGAGGATCACATGACCCTGGGACAATGTGACCATCATAAATATTAATTGGTTGCCAAGCATCTGAATGTAAATCACAGGACCCTGGGGATGCTGCAACGGTCATAAGTGTGAAAAATGGTCACAAGTCACTTTTTTCAGTGCCGTTGTAACTTTGAACTGTCACTAAGCGAACTGTTGTAAGTCAAGGGCTACCTGTACTTTATCACTTTTTTCCATTTTTTTTGGTCAAGTTTTTGACACCTTGGTGGTACTTGAATATTGCCATATTCTAAAAGTGGTACAATTGGTGACAAGATTGAAAAGCCCTGGTATAGATGAAAACACCACTTGAGCTTCTTATTGTTTAACTTTCTTCCCTGGCTGTTCGTAATCCCTGGGTTATTGTTTTCAGATTCACTGTTGTGTCATTGATCCCCACGTGTAGGAGAAGAAAGGTTTAGTACTCTGTGGGGTTGATTATTTTATTAAGGTACTCAGTTACATCTTTGATTTTTGCTTCATGGAGACAATATACAGTGAGGGAAAAATTATTTGATCCCCTGCTGATTTTGTACATTTGCCCACTGACAAAGAAATGATCAGTCTATAATATTTTTTTTTGTAATATTGTATTAATTTTCTAATTTTACATTTAAGTATTTAAAAAGCAACATGGTGGCTGGGTTAATTGATAATTCAATAGCATACAAAAATCTTTAGTACAGATCTCAAACTACCACATCAAATATTTCCTCTTTTTCCCTTAATATCTACTGTCTCATATTTGAACTAATACAGTTCTTATTATATCAATTGAGTAAAAATAGCATTATTACATTTATCAATAAATTTTTAGCTTATACATATCCTAGTTGCTTTTACATTCAATCTTTATAGACAATCAATGTCCTATTATTAGTTTTTCCCAATTTTTAGTTTCCCATCAATATTTAAATTTAACATTTGATATTTATAATTTCCAAGTTTTAGGTAACCAAAGTTTCCTTTATCTCAATTCAAAACAAAGTCTAATATTCAAGATACACATCTTATCTATTTGAGTATATTCTATTTCCCACCATCTTGCATCATCTAGTTAATAATACAATATAACAGTGATGGCGAACCTTTTAGAGACGGAGTGCCCAAACTGCAACCCCAAACCCACTTATGCATCGTTGAGTGCTGGGTGGGTGTGGCCCATTGGCTGGGTGTGGCCAATTGGTTGGGCGTCGACCATTGGGTGGGCGTGGCCCATTGGGTGGGTGTGGCTGCGGTGGTAACGGCAGACTGGGTGGGACTAAAAAGTTCAATCAATCAATTCCAACTTTGCAAGATCTTTTTTTTCCCCGCGAGAAGTTGAAATTGACTGATTGAACCTTTTTTTTTTTGCACATGGCGGCGGAGGCCTAAAGCAAAAAGGTTTTATAAAACCCAGCTGAAGGCCTAGGACTGGGGCAACGGCGTGTGTGCCCACAGAGAGGGCTCTGAGTGCCGCCTCTGGCACCCATGCCATAGGTTCGCCACCACTGCAATATAACATCCTTATTTTCCCTTATTTCAACATCAAATATTTCCTCTCTTTTTCCCTTAATATCTACTGTCTCATATTTAAGCTAATACAGTTCTTATTATATCAACTAAGTAAAAACATGCTTATTACATTTATCAATAAATTTTAGCTTATACATATTTTAATTACTTTTACATTCAATCTTTATAGACAATCAATATCCTATTTATTTGTTTTCCCCAATTTTTAATTTCCCATCAATATTCAAATTTAACTTTTAATATTTATACTTCCAGGTTTTAAGTGACCAAAGTTTTCTTTATCTCAATTCATAACAAAATCTAGTATTCAAAATACACATCTTGTCTATTTGAGTATATTCTATTTTAATTAGTAATATAAAATCCTCTCTAATAAATCAAAACCCCTATTTTCTTCAGCCTTATTCTAGCTTTCTTCCTTTGCCAGCTCGCCTTCCATGTCAGTGCTTTTAAGTCATCAAATAGATCTCCCTCTGTTGTTATATATATTATTTGAAATAAAAGAGACAATCCAGTCGCCATTTTTTTGGGAAGGGCTAATGAATCGTCTCTCTATTATTCCAAATCCCCATAGTTGTCCTGATATGTTTGTCTTCCCTTCGGTCAATTCTTCTTCTTGCTCCTCAAATTTCTTCTGGTTTATATAGAAAGTCTTTTCCATTTTCAATGTTGTCAGTCCCTTTTCTGGATTTTCCATTGACTGTATTTGTTGGTCAGTTGAATCCTCTATCTAGTATTTAATTGTTCCACTTCTTCTGTTATCTTCTGTGTAGTTGATTCTTTAATTGTAGTCAAAATTTGGGTTCATATATCTAGGCTGACATCTTGTTCTTTTCTGTAGCATCTTATTTCATCACAAGCTGAAAGAATGGTTTCATGTATTGCTTTCAACATAAAAAGAATCTGTTCCTGGTCTTCATCCATATTCTCTCTTTTTTTTAATAATAAAATTTTATTAATTTTTATAATTAAACAATAAGTAATATGATGCATTTATAACACAAACACACACAAAGAAAAACAATCCAACTCAATACATTATCAGAAACGCTCGGCAGTCCCCGACCTGCCTCCGCCCTCATCCACTTGCCTTTCCTTCCTGCCTCTAACCCACCACCTCTCCTCCTTCCTCCTTCCCCTTTCTACATCCCCCCTCTTCCTGACCACCTCCTCGAGTGCAAGCCGGGGTACCAACCGAGCGCTTCCTCTTGTCAATACAATTATAACATATGAATACATCAATTTCATTTTAATACTTCTAAACCCCTTCCCCCCCGAGCTTCCCGGAACCAAATACAGGACTAAAACAAATCATTCCAAATCTAACTTACAATTAACTAAACAAATATAATACTATCAATATATACCTACTTTAACTCTAATAAAGCAATTAAATTAATTAAAATTAATTAAAAACCAATACATCTACTCAAAAGCTATATAACATTTAATCACTCCATACATCTAATATAATCTATCCACCTTCAACATTTAAACTTTACATATTTTTTCCTTGCATTTTACACTTAAAT
>NW_015388139.1:100503-104473 GCF_001527695.2 Protobothrops mucrosquamatus
TGGCTAAAGCCTCTTGTAAATCTTTGAGTGTAATGGAGGGAGGAGGTGTTGGTGGGGGAGATCTAGGTTTTTGTTGTTGAGTTTGCACCACAGGAGAAGAAATAGCTGTTTTAGACAACGCAGGAACAGTACGTTTTGAAGCCATTCTGCCAAATTATTTTTTTTTTGAAAGTCACAGCAAATATAAACTTAAAAAGCTCGATTTTAAATTAAAAAAAAATTAAAATCCTTTAAAATCCACAACCAGAAAGAAAGTGAAAGTTTTCCTTTTGTTAAGAAGAAAGGAATGCTTCCGCGGCCATTTTCTTGTCACTTTCACTTATAGCAAGCAAAAAATCCCAATAAAATCTTTGAGTTAAAGTCACTTTTTAACTAAAATAAGGATCCCCTATCAGATTCCGTCTGTTTCAAAAGTTACTCACAAGCAGCTACAATGTAACAGCAGTGGCGGCGACGTCTGGCTTCGCTCCGAGGAACGAAGACACACCGAGCTGCGGAGAAGAGGTTAGGACTCCGGGGGAATTCTCACCTACATCCCCCCAGGAACGCTCCTGGGGGGACTAGGGAACTCAACCCCTATCCCAACCAAACTCACTTTCTCCCCTTCGCCCGGGGAGAAAGTTCCGAGCTGCAAAACAGCTGGTCCGCGCTGTTTTGACGGCTTTGACGCAGTCCCGGGCTGGAGGCTAAGGAAAAAGCCTCCTTCGGCGGCGCCTCGCCACAGGAAGCTCCTTCATCCATATTCTCTTGATGGTGTGTTAAGTTGAAGGCTTTAAAGTCAGAGAATGAAAATAATTTTATAACTAAGTACAGAACACAGCTGAGCTTCTCACAGCTGGTATTTGTCAAGTCTCCTTTAGACAATAACAAGTTGTAATATCAAACTTGGCCACAAGATGTCACCAATGCTGTTTAAGGTTTTTTAAGTCCAAAAGTTTTATAATCCTTTTTCCAATTTTATTTTTTCTTTGTAAATAAAAACCAGAGTCTTCAGTAAAGATAAGAAATCTTGTGGTCCCCAAATTTTAGAAGCATATAAATCCAGTTAGATTGGGGGGGCGGGGCCAGCTGTCAAAAGAACGGGTGTGTTGGACGATTCTCCGGAACGTCTACACCCGCTTTCGACCGTTTGACGGACCCTTTGAGGTCCCGGATTTCTTGGAGGGGGATCCGAAATTAAGAGGCGCCCTGAGGAGCGAACTCTGGCGGCGGCCAGAGATTAGCGGACCCAGGAAGAGCCTTGGAAAGCCGAGCGGAGGAAGGAGACGGCCTTTAATGGCCGCGAAGAAATGACAGCCGACAGCTGACCGACAATAGCGGTGATTTAGCTGGATAGAGACGTGACAGATCCAGTCAAAGTAACCCTGACGTCTCAGTAGGAGTGATCCGGAAAAAGATTCTGCCGGAGGTTTCCTGGAAAGGATGAACTAAGGAGCCCAGAAGAATAAGAGGAGAGGAGCTTCCCTCCTCGCTCTTTTACTAGCGGCGAAAACAAAGTCCGGGCATAGAAGAGCTGCCTGCATTGGTGCAATCACACTAGTTGGAGAATTCCAAATAGACAAGGAGTCTTCTTTGCCTTCCTCCTTCTTTTTTTCTCTTTCTTCTCCTTTCTTTCTCTCCTCTCTCCCCTTCTATAAGGGAAGTCTAACTTCGAGAGGCAAAGTCACCGTAAAACCACAGAGTGAAAGTACGCAAGAAGCTAAGGAAGCAGACATTTTGTCCTGAGACTGTAGGCTGATCATGAGAAATAACAGCAAGAGAGTCACCTGCTGGTTGAATTGAGAACAACTCAGGAGGGAAAGTGAAGAGGAAAGAGGGGAAAGAAGATAAGAAGAAACAGCAAACTTGTGACTAAAATCACACTTAGTTTTGGTTGTAAGTATAAACCAGAAAGTAGTTTAAAACCTCCTTTCTTGACCTCAAAACCTAAAAGATACTATAAGGAACTATAAGGAAAATATACAACCATTGAACTTTTTGAAAGGATGGATTCTAGCTTCTAATCAAAGATTGACTTTGGACTATATTTACTAATAAGCTTATTGTGGATATTGACTTTTGTTACATATATATATCTATATGTATACATATATATATATATATATATGTTGGGTGTGTCAAAATGCTGTTTGGGCGTGTCCGGTCACACTGCAGCACAGTGGAGTCTAGAATGGAGGAGACTAGATATTTGCACCGTGTCTTCCGGTTGAACGGATATCCTCTGAATTTCGTGAGACGCTATTGCAAGGTGACTGGACCCCGACGTAACCGCGAGGAGCAACCCCGGGAGCACTTTACGCATGTTACCCTCCCGTACATCCACAATGTCTCTGAGGCCACAGCCAGACTCCTTGCCCCGCATAACATCAAGGTGGCCCATAGGCCTGACCAGACCTTGCGAGCTAAAATTATGCACCCCAAGGACCAACTCCCTACCACCGAAAGGTCAGCGGTAGTATATTGAATTAATTGCATGGACTGCCTGCATAATTACGTGGGGGAGACGTCCAAACGGCTTGGGACCCGTATACACGAGCATAAGCTGGCAATAAGAAGGGGGGGAGCAGCATTCACAGGTCTGGTCACATATGGCCGAAAGTGGCCACCACTTTGACTTTGACCAGGTCCAGGTCTTAGCAAATGACACCAAAGGGGGCCGGCTGCTAAAGGAGGCATGGTTTACGGAGGAGGAATCCATCAACCGTCATATGGAGATGTGCCCGGCGCAGCAGACGCTTAGAGCGTGGTGCATGAGCCACCCCCTGGATCATCGGAGGAGGACGGGATATGATTGGCATCCCTGCCGTGAGAAGGGAGCAGGGGGCGTCCCGTATGATCAAGCAGAGCGTGACCCCCCTTGCCGGCAGGTTATACCTGCAACGGACCAACTATCTCCAAGGGAAATCCCCTGGAACGGCAGACCGAGTAAACATGCTATGGTGACGCAATCTCGCCGCAGCAAGGAACAGGACCCCCTGAGAGGGAATGGTGAGGGCTTGGCGTGTGGTATACAGCAACGGCACCCCCCTCCCCCCAGGGGTTGTACTTGCACACCCCACAGATCGACAACTGCCCCGACGAACCTCCTCGGCTGATAAGCCAGACGGACATGGCATGACAGCCCGTATCCGTTGGAGAAGGGAACGAGATCCCCTGCAGAGGGAGTGCAAAAACGCCCAGAGATGTGAGGAACGGAGGACCGCGGACGAGCAGGAAGCACCTGGGGTGGAGAGGAACGGGGAGTTGATGGATTGCTGGGAAAACAAGGAGTGGACGGAATTAGGACTGGGGGCGTGCCGTTGCGACCAGCGTAGCCGTCGTAATACCGGACCAATTGAATGCCGACAAAGGAGCAGCAACACCGAGGCACGGGGGGGGGGGATTGTTTGGACATCACACACAGACGAGTTGCTTCTGGGAGAGGGGATCAGGATGAAGGAGGGGGAGAGGATGGAGGGCGGATGGTGGGAACCCCCGTGGAGGGGATAGAAGTGTTACACCTGAACTGTGGAATAAGGGGAGGGAGGAAGAGAGGAACTCGTGCATTGCAGATAGATGAGATGGAGAGGGGGGGGTTCCCCCTACTCGGAAGGTGAGTGCGGGGAATACCCGTGATAGGGAGCGCAAGACATTTAAAGAGATCTCCCATGCGGACGTAGGTGCCTTACCCGTGATACGGCAGGAACAGCTGGGTCCGTTAACGCGCAGCAGGAGCCGGATGCAGGCTGCTGGCGCTATATAAAGGCTTCTTCCAGACTGCTGTTTCAAGGCCCTGATGATGTCAGAGGATTCTGACGAAAGCTTGGCCCATTAAAGTTTTAAATTTTGTTACATTCCTCTTGGTGCTCAGTTTTATTGGCTTTATATATATATATATATATATATATATATATATATATATATATATATATATATATATATATATATATATATATATATATATATACATACACACACACACACATACACA
>NW_015388139.1:107239-109012 GCF_001527695.2 Protobothrops mucrosquamatus
TAGGAGTAGTGTGTGATCGCAGCTGTTTCTTCCTTTTAACTGCCAGTGGGGTTTGAACTGATTGGGTGGGAGCTTGGCTGTGTTCTGATTGGGTGGAGGTGTGTTCTGATTGGTTAAGGAGTTTGGCTGTGCTCTGATTGGATGGGGGGTTGGCTGTGCTCTGATTGGATGGGGGAGTGTTCTGTTTGGGTGGGGGCTTAGAAAAAGTTAGAAAATCAAGGAGTATATGAAATCCCATGCACCGCCTGCCCCACCACATACATCGGACAAACCAACAGAAGAATAAATGCACGCATTGAAGAACACAAGAACTCAGTCAGAAGAGAGGAAACAACTTCTTCCCTGGTCCAACACCTTAAAGCCACAGGACATAACATTGACTTTAAAAAGACCAGAACTATCGCCAAAACTGAACACTTTAACAACAGAATAATCAGAGAAGCCATCGAGATAGAAAAACGCCCACACAGCATGAATAAACGAGATGATACCTCCCGCCTACCAGCCATTTGGAAACCCGCCCTTATTGGCAAACGAGTCCCTAACACAAAGAATAACACCAGACCCACACTCACGAAAACCACACAGGAGGTCACCACCACACATCCACGCAAAAAGCAAACCCAAACCCACACAGATGATGAGGCACGACCACAAACTAGAAGCCAGTCCACAGCTGCATCATTAGCCATTTTAAACCCCTCCAATCCATACATGAAGCAAACTGACACCCACCATAAAGATGTGGCACGACCACGAACGTGAAGCCAAACAACAGCAATGAAGCTCACCATCTCAAATCCCCCTGCAACTCAGACTAACCTGAGCACAACAAAGCCCCCACCCAAACAGAACACTCCCCCATCCAATCAGAGCACAGCCAATCCCCCATCCAATCAGAGCACAGCCAAACTCCTTAACCAATCAGAACATACCTCCACCCAATCAGAACACAGCCAAGCTCCCACCCAATCAGTTCAAACCCCACTGGCAGTTAAAAGGAAGAAACAGCTGCGATCACACACTACTCCTAGAAGCACGAAGCTGAAGACACCAGCCTGAAGATGACGAATGGGACTTCGTCGAAACGTCGCCAAGACACTTCCAATTTTACGCGGGAGAAAACCCGAATAACCAAAGACCTACATACAAACACCCGCGAAAACCTCAGAAAACATATATCGTTCCCCTTTGGGGAACGATCACACGCTCCCGTAGTGCAGCGCTTAAGACTAATACGGAAGGAAGAGCGACCGATGGAGGAGAGCCTATAGCGAAGAATGACAATAATCATTCTGCCCCGGGAGCGATCACACGTTCCCGAAGCATAGTGCTAAGACCCAGTACAGAGGGAGGAAAGACCGATGGAAGAACAACCGGACAGAGCTCCAAACAGAGCTCCAAAGAGGGGGAGGGCAAACAAAGCGCAGTCATTGAAACTATGGGGGAGGAGAAAAGACAAAACGCAGTACGTCACAGCAGAGAGAATGATAGTAATAGATACGGGCATGGAGCGAGTGGGGGGAAAGAGAAGGAAAGTGTAGATATGAAATATAAGAATAGAATGGGAGAGTAGCTTGGGGATGTGAGAAGTACAGCTGACCAGAACGAAGTCAGACATGGGCATAGAGAGTGTGGGGAGAGTGGTGAACCCACAGATATAAGGCACCCTAAAATACCTAATGGGAAAGAACACCCCATAAGTCTGAGAGCCATAAGTGATCGCAACATGATTAAAGACACATCCACCTTGGGAGCAAGAAAAAAGGAATA
>NW_015388139.1:112256-114536 GCF_001527695.2 Protobothrops mucrosquamatus
AAGCAGACAACACATACCTCACCAATGGAACCAAGCCCAGCTAGGCAAAGATCCCTGGAAGAGGTGACACAAAGAGACAGAGCAAACTCATTTAAAGATTTGCAACTAATGTTGCAATCAATGCAAGAGGTGATGTGTAAAAATCATGAAGACTTAAAAAAAGAGATAGGGGAAGTAAGAAACGATACAGGGGAACTTAGGGAAAAGATGAGATCTATGGATGGGAAATTTGAGTGCTTTCAACAACAGATCATGAAAAATGAACAAAAATTACAGGAAATGGAAGAAAGAATGGGAAAAGAAGAACTGAGAGTAGACGAAATGAATGAGAGACTAGTTCAGGCTAACAGGGAATTAGAATTGACAGTTATTTCCCTGGAAGTAGAGAAGGCTGCCTATTACCTACAGATCCAAAATATTAGAGAGATGAAAGGAGAGGATCTACCAGTAATGGTGACAGACATTCTGGCGAGGGCCCGAGGGACTACCAAAGAAGAAATGGCGAATGAGATCGATGAGACTTATAGGATCCACACGAACTATGCGAGACGGCACAACCTCCCCAGAGAGGTCCGTATTAGATTCGTTAAGAAATCTGTCCGAGACGAAATATTATTTAGGACCAGAGACGATCCATTGGAATACCAAGGCAGACAGCTAATTGTGCTTAAGCAAGTACCAAGAAGGGTGAGAGATATGAGAAGACCTTACTAACAAATAACCTCTAAAATGATAAGGAAAAATATTAATTTTAGATGGTTGGTACCGGAAGGGATTATGGTCGTGTGGCAGGAAAAGAGATTTCGGCTGAATATAATAGACAAAGAAGAAGAATTCTATAGACAAAATTTTGGAAGTGAGGAGGAATTAGTTGAAAGACAGGTAAGAGAAGAAAATGAGATCCCGCCACAGGCCACAGAAGGAAAGGAATTACAAATTAAAGAGAAGGGAACTGGGAGAGGTGATGATATAGAGACTGAAAAAGACAATGGGAAATATGACGAGGATAGACTTAAAGCAGTTAAAGAGGTTAGATCGACAAGGATGCCAGTGGAAAGAGAAGTACAAGCTAAAGAGTCTAGACCGACAATAGTAACAAGAGCTAAATATAGATAAAGAGGCAAAAGAAGGAATTGAGATTATATCCCTGAACGTTAATGGTTTTAACTCCCCATTAAAGAGGAATTTTTTTTAAAATAAACTGGGCAAGATGAATTTGGATACAATAATCCTACAAGAAGTACATATTAAAAAACAACATCAACATTTACTAAATTGCCCCAAGCTGGGAAAAATGTTTGCAGCGCTCTCACAACAAAAAAAAGCAGGAGTAGTAGCATATATTAATGAGGAAATTCCAACAAAACATATTTATAATGATGAAGATGGTAGAATCTTAATAATAGAAGTAATTTTTAATAAAATAAAAATAGCTCTTGTGGGAATCTATGCTCCCAATGAAGGTCAGAAACAATTTTATAAAAAACTACCTAGCATTATTAGTGAGTTTGATTATGATAACATTTGTATAATGGGAGATTTCAATGTGATCAAGGATAGACAATTGGATTATAAAAGTGATAAGACCAGAAAAGGAATTAGACCAGATGTCAAGTCTGCTAACATTGGATGTTCTTGCTTGCCATATGTGAAGAAGCAAACATGTGTAGCGGGGACTGCCTGAGAGTGCTTGCAGGAGCTTGACTGGGAAGGGAAAGATTGGGACAGCTGCAGTTGGCTTTGGGTGTGGCTGGCGTGAGTGGAAGGAGGAAGGATAGAAAAGGGAAGAAAAGGAGAAGGCCGGGGTGGTTGGAGTTGAGAAGAGAAGGTCTGGAAGCTTACGGTATTTTATTTTTCTATCAAGGGTATTTTAAATAGAGGCTAGATAGAGTGAAGTTTTATTGCTTCCTCCGTGGGAGGATATCTGAAACGGAGGCAAGCGAGAGTGTGAAGTAAGGGAGTTGGCTGGGGATTCTAGCCTCGGATTTTAATAATAAAGAATAAGGTCCTATATGGACGATGTAGGCGAGAACTCCTCCGGAGCCCCGAGGATTCTCCGCGATCCAGGACGCCTTCGCTTCGGCGAAGCAAGAAGCCGCCGCCACCGCTGCAACTTGAAGTTAATTGTGAGTTTACTTGTAAGCAGACGAACCAACTTTGGAAGTTTGCTTTTTATTTTGGACTTTACTTTAACTTCTATAACAAGTTTCTCCCCGTACGTGTGGAGGAATGAGGAAAAGTGAAACTAAAATGGCGTTGGATTGATACTTTTCAGCAAGA
>NW_015388139.1:117459-131955 GCF_001527695.2 Protobothrops mucrosquamatus
CGTCTGTCACTGAAGACTCGGGTGAGTGGAAATACCCACCTGCAGTTCGCAGTGGGTCATTAGACTACCTGGCAGAGAGATTTGAAGAGTTAGAAGTGCGGAGCGAAGAGCAGCTCCTGTTGAGAGAGGCCCCCAGCCCCACCCTTGCAGAACAAATAGTTTTTCAACCCCTGGGGTCCCCTGCCAAAGCCTCCAGCCCCACAGAGAGAGAAAACCCCAGCCTGGGCCCCCTACAGCAAGGTGAAACCAAGCAACCCCCACAGAGGAGGGATCAGCTATCTCTGAGCCTACATCAACTAATAGAGGCCTTGCAGCAGCTTGAGGTGGTGCAAAAGCCAGGAGAGCTACAGCCGGTGAGCTTACAGATTAGGGATGCCCAGCAACAACCCCCACTTGCTCAGCAGCCATTGAGAGGCCTACAGCAGCAGGGGGCATCACCAGCCCCTGCTGGACAACAGCAGAGAAGACAGCAGCAACCCCCGCCCAGACAGCAACCCAGGGAAGACCTGCAACGACTCGAGAGGCCAGTGTTACCGGTGTGGCAGCAGCAGGCAGGATGGGGCCAACAGCAACTGGGGGCACCACGTCAACAGCAGAGAATCCAGCAACCGTTGGATCAGCAGGCAGGATGGGGCCAACAGCAACTGGGGGCACCACGTCAACCGCAGAGAGCCCAGCAACCGTTGGATCAGCAGGCAGGATGGGGCCAACCGCAACTGGGGGCACCACGTCAACTGCAGAGAATCCAGCAACCGTTGGATCAGCAGGCAGGATGGGGCCAACAGCAACTGGGGGCTCCACGTTAAGACCTCCTCCAAAAAAGGCACCTGGGCCCCTCGTGGTTGCGGGACAGACCCACTATGAAGTAAAGCGTATTCTTGATTCTAGAATTTTTAGAGGGAAATTGCAGTACCTAGTACAATGGAAGGGATACCCGTTATCTGAAGCCACCTGGGTGAAATCCAGTGAAGTGAAAGCTAACAGATTGGTCAAAAGGTTTCATATGAAAAGCCCCAACAAACTGAAAGATAACCCTTAACCTATGCTTCTATTTACTTTACAGGATCTGCCCTTCGTCTAAGGGGGGCCGGATGTCAAGTCTGCTAACACTGGATGTTCTTGCTTGCCATATGTGAAGAAGCAAACATGTTTTATTTAGCCTACATATCACTTCAAGAGTTAAAGCAGACAATACTAGTCTAGTAGGTGGGAAAGTATGCCAGCTAATCATAACAATATCTCAGCATAGCACAGCCAAGGTCAGCGTAACAGGAGAAATAGGGAGGGAGCAATTCACACTTCAAACTAATTGGAACATATGATTGATGAGTGTAAAATGAGGGAGTGAGTTATGCGTTGTTACGGGTGCTTGGGTGGTGGTAGGTTCAGTTTTTGGCTTTGTATTGTTCGTGCCGAAGCTATGTAGCCAATTAAAGGATTCTTTGAGGTAATTAAGCCTCAAAGTTCTTTGAAAAGCTGCTTCTTTTCGGAACCATGTCACCAACATTACCTAGTACTTTCTTAGAAATGACGGAGGAGTTCAACATTCAGGATATTTGGAGGGAGAGGAATAAAGGGAAAAAGCAGTACACGTATTTTTGGGGGCGACATCTCTCATGGTCCAGGATTGATATGGCGTGGTTGTCAACAGACGTAAATTCGGAGGTGGAAGATGTCATAATTGATACAAATTCGTGGGCTGACCACAATCCAATTAGAATCAAATGGAGAGGGCAAAAGAAAACAAGGAGGTGGACTCTGAAAAGAGCAATTTTAAACCACAAAGAATTTAAATTGAAATTGGAAGATCAAATGGGTGTATTCTTTCAGATGAATAAAAAGGAAGATACAAATTCCCAAAATTTATGGGACACAGCCAAAGCCTACATGAGAGGTGTCGCAATTGCCTATATGGCTAGGGAAAATAAAACTAAAATACAGCGACAAAGAAATCTTGAAGAAGAACTTAGCAGGATAGAGGAAAATCTACAAAACGAACCACAGAGGCGTGACCTGAAACAACAAATAGATTTAATTAAACATAAGATAAATATCATTGAAAAGGAAGAACTGGGGCAACAAATAAAATGTACCAAACATTTTTTTTTTGAAACCGCCAATAAACCAGGCAGATGGTTGGCTTACAGGATAAAGAAACATAACGATAAAAAGAGGATTAGCAAACTATACAATGAAAAAGGAGAGATGGTATACCAGAATGAAAGGAAAAAAATGGTGGCCTATGAGTTTTATAAGAAATTATACAAAGATGTAGAACGGAAAAATAAGGATGATATTCTAAAATATTTGCAANATATTTGCAATTAGCTGATCTACCAAAAGTTCCAGAGGAGATTAAAAATACATTAAACAAAGAGATAACACCCTTAGAACTATCTGAGGCAATTAAGAAACAAAAAAACAATAAAGCCCCAGGTCCGGATGGTTTACCAACAGAAATATACAAAATTATGCAAGAATCTCTAAGTCCAATATTAATAGATTTATTCAACAAGGTTCTGAAGAATGCGAAAATTCCGATCTCATGTGAAGAAGCAACTATCTCGTTGATCCCCAAGGACAATTCAGATTTGGCGTTCATTAAAAGGGGCGTTGTCTTACCTGAACGCCTTTTCTCAGCACGGAGATGGAGAATCCACCAATGGGTAGTAGACTGTATTCCTGCCCAATAAGATCAAGTCAGCCAAAGTTGCCACGCCCGTCCTGGGCCATAGATCCCCAGTCTTTGACGCGAGCGTAGCCATTGACTGACAGCAAGACGTTGTGGCTCACCAAACTAACAGCCCCTAGGCCAAAAACCTATAAGGGTGGGAGGTGGATTCTCCATCTCCGTGCTGAGAAAAGGCGTTCAGGTAAGACAACGCCCCTTCTCCAGCACTTGGAGATGGAGAATCCACCAATGGGACATACCAAAGCCTACTGTCCCTGAGGGTGGGTAGTAGACTGGTCCAGAGTGGCACTTTGGTGCAAAACTTGTTGGAGAACTCTCCTTCCGAAAGAAGCCTCAGCCGAGGCAAACTTATCAATTTTATAGTGCCGAATGAAAGAAGGCGAAGCCCAAGTGGCCGCCTTGCAAACCTCCTGGATGGAAGCCTGAGTGGCCCACGCCGCAGAAGTAGCCGCACTCCGTGTAGAATGGGCGGTCACCCCACGCGGGACCGGCAACGACTCAGCTTGGTATGCTCCGGCGATGCACGCCCTTATCCATCTCCCAACTGTGGAAGAGGAAACTTTCCGACCTTTGGTGGAGGAGTGGAAGGATATAAAGAGGGCTTCTGATTTTCGGAACTCAGCTGTCCGCGAAATATAGTACCTAAGGGCTCTGCGGACATCCAAACTATGCCATTGCCTTTCTAACGCGTGCGACGGGTTGGGACAGAAGTCAGGCAGCACTATCTCCTGTGACCTATGGAACAGGGAATTGACTTTCGGGACGAAGGTAGGGTCTAGACGAAGGATCACCCTATCCTGTTGGAAAATACACAAGTCATCCCGGATTGAAAGTGCCGCCAATTCGGAAATGCGACGTGCAGACGTGATAGCCACCAGGAAAGCCACCTTGTGGGACAGGGAACGAATGTCGCACGTCCTGAGGGGCTCAAAGGGAGATTTAGTGATGGCCCGAAGCACTCGTGGCAATTCCCACGAGGGGTACCTGTGTACCGCAGGGGGTTTGTTGTTGGTGGCCCCCTTAAGGAACGACCTTATCAAGGGGTGATGACCCAGTGACTCTGCTGAGTCGCATGAGAGGATTGTGGAAAGAGCGGCAACTTGTCTGCGCAGTGTTAGGGGCTAAGCCCTTGTCCAATCCATCTAACAAATAGTCCAAGATAATTGGAACAGTAAGTGCCGAGAGCGACAATTGTCGTCCAGAACACCAGGATTGGAAATTTCTCCACGTGGCCTCGTAGATGCGGTTCGTGGATGGACGGCGAGATGCCTGAATGACTGTGATGACCCCCTGCGAACAAAGTTCCCTAGCTAGGATCGAGCGCTCAAGCGCCAGACGGCTAACTGGAGCCATTGGGGGTCTGGATGTAGAATGGTCCCTTGGGCGAGAGAAATCTGATCTGATGGAATCCGCCAAGGTTCCACGATTGAAAGGTTCACCAGATCGGCGAACCAAGGTCTCCTTGGCCAATAAGGGGCCACCAGGAGGATCTCCGCTCGCTCTTGGAGAAGCTTGCGGATTACCGCCGGTAGAATGGGTAGAGGGGGGAATGCGTAGAGCAGACCCTGTGGCCAAGGGCTCCGAAGGGCATCCGTCTGTTCCGCCCCTACCGCTGGGAACCGCAAGAAAAAACGATCCAGATGGGCATTGGACGGGGACGCGAAGAGGTCCACCAGAGGGAGACCGAAACGGTGGCAAATCTCCTTGAAGATCCTCGGGTGGAGCCTCCACTCCGAGTGATCTATCGTCGACCTGCTCAGAATGTCGGCCTGTGTGTTCGCGACCCCCGAAATATGATCGGCCTTGATGGAGGCCAGATTGTGTTCTGCCCAGAGACCCAGTGAAAGAGCCTCGGACAACAGGTTCCGAGATCGGGTGCCCCCTTGGCGATTTACATGTGCCTTGGCTGCCACATTGTCCGTGAGGACCAACACGTGGCACCGCGTCACCAGATGGCGAAAGTGTCGAAGAGCTAGATGGATGGCCCTCAACTCTAGCCAATTTATATTGTGCCGCAGGTCCGAGGCGGACCAACGGCCCTGTGCCCAATACGACCGAATGTGTGCCCCCCAGCCAAACAGGCTGGCGTCGGTCGTGAGTACAATCCTGTCTGGCTCCTTGAAACTCAACCCTCTGAGTATGGCTGGTGACAGCCACCACCTGAGGGAGCGTAACACTCGGTGAGGGAGAACTACCCTGTGTTGGGAAGCACTGAGGTTCCGCCTCTGAAAGGGAAGCATGAACCATTGTAGTTCCCTGGAGTGGAGCCTTGACCATGGTACAATCGCTATGGCCGAGATCATCTTTCCTAACAACTGGGAGAGACTGACCAGTGTTACCGACCGACTCCTGCGAAGCAGAAGGATCGACTCCCTTATGCTGTCCCTGCGATCTTGAGACAGGTACACCCGGCACTCCATCGTGTCTATGACGGCCCCCAGGTGCACGAGCCTCGTTGTAGGAATTAAGTGGCTCTTGGGAAAGTTCACCGAAAATCCGTGGTCCTGGAGCAGTTTTATCACCAGTTCGAGGTCCGTCATTGCTGTCCGGGCGGATGAGGACTGAATCAAAATGTCGTCCAGATAACATTGGACTCTGACTGGTATCAACCGTAAATGTGCTGCCAGGACCGCCAGGACTTTGGTGAATACTCTGGGGGCCAACGATAGGCCAAAAGGGAGCGCCCTGTACTGGAAGTGACTCCCCTTGTACGCGAACCGTAGAAACCATCGATGGGTCAGAGACATAGGGATATGAAGGTACGCCTCCGTGAGGTCGATAGACGTCAGGAGGTCCCCTTTTCTGATGCTTCCCAAGATGGAGCGGAGCGTTTGCATTTTGAATTTGTGGTAAGCGATATGGAAATTCAAGCTCTTGAGATCTAGAATAGCCCTCCATCCCCCTGATGCTTTTGGAACGACAAAGAGGATGGAGTAAAATCCCTGACCTCTCTGACCCAGTGGTACGGGTTCTATGGCCCGTATGCGCAACAAGTGTTGGATAGCCTCGTCCATCAACCTTTGCTTTGTACGGTTTCGGGGGTACGGACAGGAAAGGAACCGATTTGGAGGGTAGGAGACGAACTCCAAATGGAGGCCTTGGCGAATGGTGTTGATCACCCACGTATCTGTGGTGGTAGTCTCCCATTGGTGGGCGAACAGAGAAAGTCTGCCCCCTATGGGAGGTGCCGCCGATGAGTCACCTTGAACGGCGGAAAGGCCTATTGTTCCCTCGAAAGGGCCGTTTCCCCTGAGATTGTTGCCTGGGTCCAGGATTTTGCCTATCAGGCTGTCTATCCTGCCTGTCTTGTCTGGGTGGGAAAGAGCGAAAAGGCTGGGTGTAATTGTATCTCGGTCCCCCACGAAAGGACTGTCTTCGTGGAAAGTAGCCAGCCCTTTTGTTTTGCCGTTTGAGCAGGTGATTAAGGACCTTGCATTTATCCTTGTTCTCCGTTAAGTAAGGATTCAGAGAATCCCCAAATAACTTAGCACCCTGATAAGGAGCAGCTGCCAATTTCCATTTGGACTTAGCATCAGCTTGCCAATGTTTCAACCAGAGCATACGTCACCCAGTTATGCTAGACGACATAGCCCTGGAAGAAAACCTGACGGCCTGCAAAGATGCGTCTGACGCATATTCAGTAGCTGCCACCATCTTACTGAGATCCAGGTGCGTGCGGACATCCTCCACCGGAACCCGGGCTTGGAGTTCCCGGAGCCAGGTGAGGGCGGCCCTGCTGAAGGAGGCGGAAGTTGCGGTCCTGATCGCCCAGGCAGCCGCCTGGTGCGTTCTCTTATAAGTGGACTCGCACTTGCGATCCTCAGCCTTAAGGGCCTCTGAAAAATCGCCGGATATGGCTGTGGCCGACACTAGGGGTCCTAATGGTTCGTCCACATCCGGAATTTCCAGAGCCTCCTCCAGCTCCTTGGCAACATTATACAGTTTCTTATCCGTGGTACCTGGTAAGGGAAGCGAAGCCGGAGAGGACCACTGCTTCTTGATTGCAGTCAGGAACAGGGAAGGACAGGGGATACGGTGTTGCGTCGCAACAGGTTCTACGTAAACTGGGGCCGCCTCCGCATCGGGTGGAGCGGGAGCATCTGATGATGAAGATCCCTGTCCCAGATGAGCCATGGATGTGGCCTTACGCAGTATGGTGACAAAGAAAGAAGGGTTAAATAGGCCAGCGAATGAGGGAGCCTCTGGAGGGACATCTTCCTCCTCTGACATTTGGATCTCCTGTCCAGGAGGGGGTTGGTTGAGGTATGAGTCCTCAGAAACAAAAGACCCAGATGGAGAAGATGGGCTATAATGAGTCTCAACCTCCGGTTGGGAAATAGGAGTGGGAATGGATGAAACTGGTGTAGCGACCCGGGCTCTGGCGTCAAGAGCGCGGTCTACCGCTCGTTCGATTAATAGCGCCAGGCGGTCCTCCATAGGGAAGAGAATCGGCTCAGCAGGGCAGAGCCCCGCCGCGGTAGGGGTGAATGTGGCCTCCGGGACCCCCTGCGCTACCCTAGACGTAGAGGGCTGGGGAGTTGAAGGAACATCCTCTATTCTGCCCTGCGCGGGGGAAGGGAAAGAATCCCCACCCGACCAGACACCCCTAGGAGAGGCTGACACCCCAAGGGGTAAGTCAAGGGCTAACCCCGCGGACTCAGGTGTCTCCAGCCTGGCTCTCTTCTGTGCTTTGGAGAACTCTTTTTCCAAGGCTTGGTGTCTCCTGGTAGCCTGTTTATCAGTGTGTTTAGAAGTTTTGGTGGTAGATCGGCCCTTATGGGTCGTTTTACCAGTGCCTTCCGGACCGGGAGGACCCGATGAGGATGGCAGGGCACTCATTGAGGAAAGAACAGTTTCCTCCATTCTCCGATAACACTGGAACACAATAGGGGGCTCCTGTTATCTGGAGAATGTCAGACTCTGGGTAAGGACAGATGGACTACAGGGACACCTGGAACCCAGGTATAATTCCTGGTTGGATAAGGACAGGTACACTACTGGGGCACCTGGAATCCAAGGTTGATATTACGTACGAATAAGGACAGACACACTACAAGGGGAGCCTGGAATTCGTACTTAAACACTGTGGATAAGAACAGACACGCTTATGGGGAGTCTGGAATCCCAGTACAGTGCCAATTAATCTGTGCCAATTAATCAATTGCAAATGAAGGACCAGGAGACACCAAATTTGAGTTCAATGAGCCAATTGTAACCAGAAGTTTTTGAAATGAGAATAGAGGAAGGGATCTGTCTCTACATGTGGAAATGAAGAGCACAAAATGGCAGCCTCACTAAAATGGCAGCCTACCTTACCACAGAAAAATGTTAACCCAGTATTACCACCCTTGACAGAAAGGAAAACTCGATTGCCAATTGAATATTATGCAAGAGCCCTAAATAGCTTAATTCCGTTCACCAAATAATTATTATGAGTGTATATCCAGGTTAATGTGCTTCACTGAACAGGTAATTCAATTTGTAGAGCAAACTGTGGTCTCAAAATGGCCACCGCGGCCTATTCAAGGCCCACGAGGCTCAAGATGGCGCCTCCCCGACGCTAGCAGGGCTGGGGAACTAATTTCCCCCCCTCCCCGCACCCCCTGGAGCCTCCGTTCGTCAGTAATCGAGGAAAAAAGGGGGAATGGATCAAATGAACGTTTCCCTATCCTCCGAACAGCAGTCCGATCGCCGATCGAAGCAGAGGCTGAACGCGCGCGCGCGCGCCCCTCCGCACCTTTCTGGACGAAAAGAAGGGGAAAAAACCAACCGGGCTACGGGCTGCAGCCGCAGCTCCGCGCAGAAATTTAGTTTGGGAAGTGACTCAAGGGTCTCCACCCCCCTCCTCTCCGGTTTGATCCACACGGCCGAATCCACGGAGCCGCATCCGCAAGCTCCGTGAAGCCTGTGAACTCGGAGACCAACAGCCGTAGGCCTCCTGCTGGGCTTAACGGAACGAGCCGATCAATGGAGAAACTGTTCTCCCCCCCCTTGGGGCTTTTCTCCGCCGTTCAGCAGCCTACGGAGTCGCAGCCGCAAGCTCCACGAGGCTTGTGGCATGAGGAGACCAACAGCCGTTGGTCTCCTGTCGGGAGAATAGCAAAAAAAGCCCCCGATTCGCTGCTAGGCCCAACCCAAAGCGAAGTTAGAGTGGAGGCTAACAGCCGTTAGCCTCTTGTGAAGCCCTGCAGGGAATTTGATAGGGGAAAAATCCGAATTGACTGCTAACAGTAATTAAATTTAGAAACTGGGAGAGGAATGGAAAATCCACCATTGACTGTACCTGCCTAGAGCCAAACTTGCAACGTCTGTCCTGGGCAAGATCAAGTCAAAGACTGGAGATCAACGGTCCAGGACGGGCGTGGCAACTTTGGCTGACTTGATCTGATTGGGCAGGAATACAGTCTACTACCCAATGGTGGAGTCTCCATCTCAGTGCTGGAGAAAGGGAAACAACCAAATGCTGTGACAGAAGACTTAGATACTCAACAAATACAAACAGTGGAAAACACAAAAAGGAAACTGATAATAGAGAACAAGGAAAGGACTTTTCTTATAAACCAGAAGGAATTTGAAGATAAAAAAGAAAAACAGATGAAAGAGAAGATAAATACTTCAGGACAACTGCATCGAACTGGAAAAATAAAGAGACAACCTGCTAAATCAGCTAACCCTCTTAAGAAAACAGCAATTGAACGCCCTTATCAATATCAAACAATAGTCACAATAATACAAGGAGATCTTTTTGATGATTTAAAAGCGAAGATACGAAAGATGATTTGGCAGAGGAAAAAAGCTAGAATAAGACTGAAAGGGATTGGGGTTTTGATCTATACATTCAATCTAAAATAGAATATATCTAAATGGATAGAATATGTATTTTGAACATAAGATATTGTAATGATCTGAGATAAAAAAAATTGGTTTTATAAAATCTAGAAATATAAATATCGAAATAAGAATGTTATATTGTCTTATTAGTTTGTTAAGATATATGGTAGAACTTACATATAAGGTTTGTATTTTAAATATTAGATTATATGAGGAAGTGTGATAAAGAAATTGTGCTTAATTAAAATTTGGAAAAAATAAATAAATATTAAACATTAAATTAAAATATTAAGGAAAACTTAATCGCCAAGTTACTGATTTGCTAAAAGTTTGAATGTTTATAGATAACTAAGACTTGAATTTAAGATATTGTCATGAATTGAGACACAGGTTAAATAAAACTTAGAAGTATAAATACTAATAATTAAATTCGTATATTGGCTTGTGGTATAAATGCTGATGGTTTATTTATTTTTTCTCTCTTTTTCTGGAAAGGAAGAAAGGAAGGAAGTAGAAAGAGGAAAAGAAAAAAAAATTATTAGCCCTAAATATGAGATAGGAGACTGAGAAATTGGGATCATTTAAAATCCGGAAATGATAAAGATTAAACGTTAAATTTAAATATCAATGTGAAATTAAAGTTAAGAAAAACATAGGTTATTGTCTAAAAGATGGAATGTCAAATTAATTAAGATATGTATAGACTGAAGATTATTGATGAATACTAGAAAGGTATTTTTGTTTGATTGATAGAATAAGAACTGTATTGATCTGAATATGACAGTAGATTTTATGGGGGAAAGAGAGGGAATTAGTTGTTATAATACTTTGAGATTTGTACTGATGATATTCAAATGTAATGGAATTACGGTGCTCAACCGCCACGCTACTTTTCAAATATGTAAATGTAATATTGGAAAATTAATAAAAAACTTGGGAAAAAAGAGGTGTACTCTTATTCTTCATGCCTCCTGCATATACTTGCTTCCTAAATAGCCAACCACCCCTCTTGAAATGATTTTTTTGAAAGAAATCAATATATCTGCATATACCTAGTCACAAACATTTGCCACAGATTTAGATGTAAAATTCCCAAGGGTATCACAGGGTGGAAAATATATTACACTTGTGCATTAATCTTCAGGCAAGCAACTATGGCAAAACCACAAGCAGCAATCTTTCATTCATCCTTCAAGGAGGAGGAGGAGGAGGAAGAAATATTTATTTTCAGACCACAACTAATACCCTCACCCTAAGGTTTTGCAGTATTTGGAATTTAAAAAAACATAGCAGCTTTTCAAAAAATGGAAATAGAAATAACAGCCGAATAAAAGGAAATTCAGAGATTATGTAGTAATCCCCCCCTAATCAAATAATCTTGTGTCAAGAGTGACACAATCACTCATCAATCTTATTGGGGTAATAACTGGAGACTTACCTGTCTTCTCTCCATTTTCATTCTTGATGTAAAAGTGAAAGCAAGGCATGATAACCCTGGATACTTTTGCCAGGGTTATTTGAGGGCAAATGTCTTATGCAATTATCATATGCAGGACAAGTCACTTTTCATCAAGGAATATTAACAAGGGGATTCCCAGGGTTCCTCTCTGCCCTTTGCTTTAAAAAAGGAAGGTACTATTCCCTAGAAAAGAATAATATTTTTCTAGTGTCAGGCAGTTTGCTTTTTGAACTGGTGGCTATTGTCAGCATCCTTACCGGTCCTTAGCCTCCTCAGACACGACAGAAGGAGGACAGGGTGACTGGCACACAGGAACGCTTCAACAAATGCTTTAATCCAAAAATTCACAAAGTCAGCGCTGGGAGTGCTTTGCTCCCAGCACGTTAAATACCTTCCCTCCCTGCAACTCCACCCCCCTACACAACAGGCCAGCATCCGTTGTTTGTCGTTAAAGGCAGCCGGTTCCCCTGCCATCCAGTCTCTGCCAGTTGGCGTTGCACAGCGGAGCATCGGAGCCATTCTCTGTCCCGGTAAGCCTCCGCTTCACTCTCGGGCACCCCCACGGTCCTTGCTGGCGTTGTTGCTGTCGCCTCGCAGCCCTCAGCCGATCGGAGGCCTCCCAGCTGTCCGGTGGTGCTACGGATGGTTGCCGGCGGCGCGGAGGCCGTACGGGACTGCCAGCTGATTGGTGGCACCAGAATTGGGCCGACCAGCCTCCCAGCTGTCCGGCGGTGCTGCTTTCAGCAGTGGTCCGTGCGCCACTGCTTTCGGTTCCCCCCCTCCCTTGAATGTCAGGCCCATGGGGCTTGACAGCTATGAATTCCCCTGCTTCAAGGGTACAGGCCATTTTTTTCTCTCAGGAAAAGGTTTCCCGATTGCCACAGGTGGGCAAACCTGAAACCAAAACCGCTTTCCTCTTTTCCTGCACTCCTTTCACACCCTCATTCCTCAACATTCCCTCATCAGCTTCGAAATGTCCATTTTGACTGACTGCAAAGACATCTTGGAAGACAGCTGAGGGCTGGGTGAAGTTAAGCCAAGAGCCATCTGCAACAGCCCTACAGTTATAGGTAGCTCAGTTCTGCACAACACACAAACCTGAGAGGTTTTAAAAAACTACTGCTTCATAAGCTTCTCAAGTACACACAAAGAGCAATACATATTTGCTCCCTTTTCATTTACAGGTAGTCTTCATTTAGCTATTACAATTGGGATGGGCAACTCAGTCATTAAGCAATAGCACTTAGACTTTTACACCGCTTCACAGTGCTTTACAGCCCTCTCTAAGCAGTTTACAGGGTCAGCATATTGCCCCCAACAATCTGGGTCCTCATTTTACTGACCTCGGAAGGATAGAAGGCTGAGTCAACCTTGAGCCAGTGAGACTTGAACTGCCGAACTGCTGGCAGTCAGCAGAATTAGCCCACAATACTGCATTCTAACCACTGCGCCACCACGGCTCTAAGTGGTCACTAAGTGAAACAACTATGCTTATGATCTTACTTTAGTTTTCCTTTGCTTTACAGACCTGAAAAGGTCATAAATGTGGGCACTGGTCACAATGTTACTTTTTCATCACCACTGTAACTGCAAATGTTCACTAAACAAGGCAGTCACTAAATGAGGACTACCTATATGTTCTCTCACAGGTCCAGTTTCCACAACCATTTCATAGGTGGCAGTCACATAAAAGCTAGACCACAAGATGTCCTGCTTGCAACACTACAGATCAGTAGACAAGTTTCAAAATCCCAGACAGAGAAGGATCCTATTTGGGGTCCAATTTGGAATAGAGCAAGTCAACAGCAAGAGCAAGACAGTGAAGGTCAACTGCGGGGTGGGGACAGAGTGCAAGGCAACAGGGGTTTGGGGGTGAGGGTGGCTGGGCTGGGCTGGGGCAGCTAGGCTTTCTGGGGCAGGTACAGCTGGTGGGCTGCAGCTTTGCGCCATGTTGCTAGGATGGCTACGGCCTCCCAGAATGGCTACAGCTTTGTGCCACACTGCAGCTTTGTGCTGCGCTGCTGGGCTGTGGCTTTGCACCATGCTACTGGGGCTTTCCAGGATGCTATGGCTTTGTGCTGTGCTGTTGGGGCTTTTCAGGATACTGTGGCTTCACTCCACACTGTTGGGGCCATTCTCCAAATAGCACACACTGTCCTCACAATGCTTTCAGAAGGCCTCAGAAGCTTGGAGAATGCCAAGCGCAGCCTTCTCACATAGTTTTAGAAGTTCTCAGAAGCTTTCCAAAGCATCAAGAGAATGACATGCACTATTTGGAGAATGACGCAAGCAGCCTTAGGAAGGAGGTCTGACATTGCCAGAAGTTGCCTTGCCATGGGGCCAGACTGGGCACACCTCAGCAGCAGCAGGAAGGAGATGGCCAAAGTCAGTTTGGGGTAGCAGGGCCAGCAGGGCAAGTGGAGTGCAGGGCAGAAAAGCCAGCATGGCCAGCAGAGTGACAGGGCAATGTAGCACAGGCAGAAGGGTAAGTAAAGCATATGCAGCAGGGTAAGAAGAGTGCAAGGTGGCAAACCTGGCAGGACCAGAAGGACAAGCAGAACATAGGAAGGAAGGGCTGGCAGGGTAGGCAGAGTACAAGGTGGAAGGGTCAGCAGGGCGAGCAGAGTGCAGGGCAGCAGAGGTGACTGGGATTTTATGCTGTGGTACTGAGGTGGCTAGCCATGGTGCAGGGCTTTAGGCGGCACTCCTCAGCAGTGGCAGCAGTGCTGGAACTGAAGTGGAGGCACAGGGGTGGCGGCAGCCAGCTATGGAGGAGGCTAATGTACAAGACAGCCAAAAGGGCAGACATGGGGGGTGGGGGGAAGATAGGTAGGTCTGGGGAGTTGAAATGCCCCTGTGTAAGTGCAGGTGGGCTTCCAAGAGCCTGAATTTTTATCACATGACTACAGGGGCACTGCAACAGCCATAACTTTGGGAAACCAGGGATAAATATCATTTGCTCAGCACTACCATAACTTCAAACAGGCAGTGAATGAATAGTCAAAACTCAAAGACTACCTCCATACAGCTTTTAAGAGATTATGCAACAGTTAACATCTGAGATAAAATCAGGAAATGAATCAGTACAGACTTACCACCTTTTGCCTCATTACTGTGTATTTATTTTCATGAAGAGAAAAGCAGAAAGAAATTCACTCAGTGAAGAGACTCATATAAGCTGCAAGCTTTGATTAATAACACAAAGGTAAAATCTTCTGAGACTTTCTCTTCCGTAGGGCCAGAACCACCAAACCAGTTTCGATATTTTCAAATGAGCAATATAACTTTAAAGAAACTACAAAAAACAAGGGGGAACACAGGACTTCCGGTTTGCCATCGGTGCCTTCGGACGCAGTAGCCCTTCCGCTCCATCCGGGGCAGCTGTCCAAACCGACGGGGGAAAGACCGGCCATAGCAATATGGCTCGTCATTAAGCTGCTGACAGCCGAAGTCAAAATTACTACCAAGCACCTTTAAAGCAATGCGGATGAAACTGGGTGAGATCTGATCTTCT
>NW_015388139.1:133075-140957 GCF_001527695.2 Protobothrops mucrosquamatus
TCTTCCCAACAAAGATAATTGCAATTTTTCCCACTCATTTAAATCCTTTTGTACCTTAGCCCATAAAGCTTCATAATTATTTTTATACAATTTTGTGTTAGAAGCTGTAATATAAACCCCCAAATATTTTACCTTTTTAACCATTTCAAAACCTGTAAATGAGGCTAACATATCTTTATCCTCCTTACACATATTTTTCAATAATATCTTGGTCTTATTGGAATTTACCTTAAAGCCAGAAACTTTCCCATATTGTGCAATAATTTCAACCACCTCAGTTATCGAATCTATCGGCTGAGTTAGTGTTAACACTAAATCATCTGCAAAAGCTCTTAATTTATAATCAATCTTATTAACCTTAATTCCTCTTATTACAGAGGATTCACGAATTTTAATCAACAAAATCTCCATTGTTAACACAAATAACAATGGAGATAAAGGACATCCTTGTCTAGTTCCTTTTTCAATTTTAAAAGTTTCTGTTACCCCCCATTAACTATAATCTGTGCTGTCTGCTGTTGATAGATAGCCTTAAGAGCAGAAAAAAAAAATTCCCCAAAATTCATTCTATCTATAACCTGAAACAAAAAACCCCAATCCAATTGATCAAATGCTTTTTCAGCATCTAAAAATATAAAAGCAGCCGGAATTTGGTTATTCACTTCCAAATATTCCAATAAATTAATAATCTGTCTTACATTATACTTCATGTATCTTCCAGTTATAAATCCAGATTGGTCACTATGAATCATTTGACCCAACACTTGCGTTAGTCTATTTGCCAATACTTTAGAAAAAATCTTATAATCTATATTCAATAAAGATATAGGTCTATAATTCTTAGGTAGCACCAAATCCTGACCCTCCTTTGGTATTAAAGCTATAAAAGCAGTCCTCCAAGTAGAAGGTACCTCCTTGCCCAGCAGTATACTATTAAACAGTTCCTGTAAAGGTTCTATCATTTCTTCAATTAATGTTTTGTAATAAACTGCTGTAAATCCATCTGTACCTGGAGCTTTTCCAACCTTTAATTGCTTAATTGCTCCCTTAATCTCCTCAACTGAAATTAAACTATTCATTTTTTCCCTTTGATTATAAGACAATCTAGGGAAATGTGCCTCCTGTAAATACTTATCTATTTCTCCATTTTGTATTTTTTCAGAGGCATACAACTTAGAATAAAACTCCAAGAAACTCTTCTTAATAAAATTTTGTTCAAATGTCACTTTACCATTATAATCTATTTTCTCTATAGTTCTTGCTTTCTGTTTTTTACGTAATTGATAAGACAACCACCTGCCAGGTTTATTTGCGTTACAAAATGTATTGTGTTTCATGTACCTTAAACTAGTTGCAGTCTGGTCAGCTATTAACATGTTGAATTGTTCCCTAAGCATAGTTATTGATGCTTTTAAATTATTATCCGACGGATTCAAAATAAAAGCCCGTTCTTTCAATTTAATCTCCTCCTCTAAATCTTTTCGTTTTTGTACTTGCTTTCTCTTATGAACAGTAATCTGTAAACTGATCTTCTTTAAGACTCTAAATATCTTTCCTGCAAAAGCTGCTCTAAGTATTCTTCCCCCTGTGAGGAGAGAGGGAAGGGAATTCCTGCCCCACCCTCTAAGAACAGCGGCGACTGACTACCCAGGGGAAACAAAGCAATTATAAAAACAACTTTAATCTAATTGGATACATATACTTTTGAAATTTAGGAACGAAAAAGTTTTCCTAGAAGTTTTCTTATTCCTATTTCTACTGGATACGCTGATTTTTATTTAAAAAGAAAAGAAACTTTGAAAAACTATTATAAAAACGGGGGACTTAAAAAGTTTTAAACGGCATCGGTGACATCTTGTGGTGAAGCTTTGTATTGCAACTTGTTATTGCCTAAAAGAGACTTGGCTTGAAGCCGAGACTTTAGATAAAACTCTTTTGACCTTGAATACCACCTGTGAGAAACTCAGCTGTAAAGAGAACTTCTGGGTGGCATAACTGGCCTGCTTGAACTATGAATGTAAACCTTTACTGACTTTCAGAGTTATATGTGGGGAATTGCCTTCCTATCTCTTTATTTGAGGAACATTGGTTATTATATGAGATGATTAAATACCTTGGACTATGAAATCTTACTTGACAAACAACGTCTACTATAAAGACTATCTATAAACACGTGAAATAGAGGTCCCATACCTAGTTATAAAATTATTTTTAACGTCTGATTTTAAAGTCCTCAACTTAACACATTATTAAGAGAATATGGATGAAGACCAGGAAAAGATCCTTTCCATGTTGAAAGCAATACATGAAACCCATTCTTTCATCTTGTGATTAAAATAAGACCTAACATAAAAGAACAAGATGCCAGCTTAGATACACAAAACCAAACTTTGAATACAACCAAAGAACTAACAACGTAGAAGATAACAGAAGAAGTGGAACAATCAAATATTAAGACAGAGGACTCAATTGACCAACAAATACAGTTAATGGAAAATCCAGAAAAGGGAGTGACAACACTGAAACTGGAAAAGACTTTCTATATAAATCAGAAGAAATTTGAGAAAGAAGAAGAACAGATTGAATGAAAGATAAACATATCAGGACAATCATGGGGGATTGGAATAATAGGGAGACAATTTAATGAATACAAATGGGCTAGTCCTTCCCAAAAAATGGCAGCTAAATGGTCTCTCTTATTTCAAATAATATATATAATAATAGAGGGAGATCTATTTGATGATCTAAAAGCACTGACATGGAAGGCTAGTTGGCAAAGGAAGAAAGCCAGAATAAGGCTGAAGAAAATTGGGGTTTTGATTTATTAGAGGGGATTTCATATTACTAATTAGAGGGTTAAAGGGAGAAGTTGAGATAAGGGGAATTTTGGTCATTAGATCTAAAATATTTGGAAACTGGTTGAAAATAAGGATTTTATTTTAATATTTAAAAATTAGACCCAAAAGAAAAAAAATATTATGAATATGTTTGATTTATTGATTAACCCAGACAATATATATAAAGGTTTTGATTTATTAAAGGAGATACTGTATTATTAAGTAGATGATTTAATATGGTGGGAAATAGATAACTTTTAGGAAATAGAACAAGACTATATTCAAATAGATAAAATATGTATTTTGAATATTAGATTCTGTTATGAATTGAGATAAGGGAAACTTTGGTTACCTAAAGCCTGAAAATTATAAATATCAAATGTTAAATTGGAATATTGATGGGAAACTAAAAATTGGGAAAAAATCAATAACAGGACATTGTTTATAAAGATTGAATGTAAAAGTAATTAAGATATGTATAAGCTAAAAAATTATTGATAAATGTAATAATGATGTTTTTACTTAGTTGATATAATAAGAACTGTATTAGCTTAAATATGAGATAGTAGATATTAAGGGAAAAAGAGAGGAAATATTTGATGTTGTAACCTGAGATTTGTACTAAAGATTTTTATATGTTATTGAACTATTAACCCAGCCACCACGTTGCTTTTTAAATACTTAAATGTAAAATTGGAAAATTAATAAATTATTAAAAAAAAACCAAGGGGGAACACAGAGACTTGACAAAATTTGAAAATCTTCTAACACAAAATTCAGAGCATTTGATGGGCTTTATTTATAATTTGTTGTAAGTTACTTTTTTCAGTGCTGATGTTACTTCAAATAGTTATTAAATTTCAAAATAGAAACAAGGTTAGATATATTCTCTTCTTTGGATAAAAGAATCAATTTGACCATCTCTGCTTCGCTTTGTTGTGGGGAATAATATATGCCTCTGTTAACTCATTTTTTTATCATAATTCATATTAAGAGAATCCTCTATATCAGACATGTCAAACTCGTGATGTCAGTTTTGCCATTGCCGGCAATGGGGTGGGCACGGCTTCCGCATGACGCATCCGGCCCACGGGCCAGCAGTTTGACACCCCTGCTCTATATTATTTCAATTTTTTTAACCCTAAAGGGAGAAAACACTTTTTCTAGTTTGGATATTTTACTAACTTTAAACAACTCAAATACTATATATAAAGGGGGAAAAACCCTCTTCATTTTAAACCCAGAACCCAAAATACAAAACTACATTAGAGCTTTCATTCAATTATGTACAGTATATCACACCAATATAAGTCCAATTAACTCCAATTAGTTCATGAATTCAAATCTCTCCCTTGAGTTTATCCTCATGGAGAAAATGTTTTTCTCTTATTTTCAAATTTAATCAATAGTATTTTACAAACTTTGGGAGTTATTCAGCATTACATAAAAAGACAGAAGACATGCATTTACAAACTCATTTTATGCATACAAAGCTACCTTAAAGCTTTCTTTCAATACATATATCAAACTTATAAAAATTCATCCTAATTAAATCATTAAATTTAAGTCATTCCCTCCAGCTTTTCTTCTCAGGGGTGTCTATCAAGTCTCTTTTCTTCAAGAAATTCTCAGCCTTATTTATATCCATGAAAAAAATGTCCCAAGATTGTTCTGTTAGACATTGTAGATAACCTGGAGCAAATCCTCGTAGAATAAAGTTTCCTTCTCTAAAATGTCTATCATATCTTTTTTTCTCAAAGAGTTCTCGACCTTGGGTTCATCACAAGACCTACTGACCACATGAAGCCCTTATAAACAGAAGAACACTGACACTGACATCCCCTAAACTCCGTGGAAGATGTTACCTAGCCTGGTAACGAAATGTTCGGAAACCAACCCACAAGCTCAGAGAATGAACCTTCACCCTCAGGACTACCTGTGTTTTTGTCGATATTCACATACTACTTGGATTTTAACAACGGATGACAGTTTTTAAAATATAGTACAGCTACTTAAAATTAAGCATTGAACCATTTCAATGTTAATCTTAGTCTATGATGCTTGTAACTTTATCCATTTTGTGTTTTTTCTCTCTTGTTTCCTTTTCGCATATGTTTTCTTTTTTCCCCTTTCTTAAAAATGCTTCATTAAAAAAAATTAAAGTGGACTTGAGCCACAATAAAGGCCAAATACTAATGATTAAGCATCAACCAATTGTTGTAACAAGGATGACTTGCTTCTCTTAGCTGCATCCATAGCCATTGTACCCACTACACTCAAGGGACAACCAATTTATTTAATATTTTGCAATCCCATCTGATTATTACCAAAGAGATCTGATTGCTCTCACTGCTGGCATAGTTACTACAGTTCACATATATCTCAAATCTCTAGGTCTGCAATAGAGCTCTGCATCAAAGAGAGAACTGTGTGGTTCAGCAGGAGTATTGTACCACAGGACAGCTAGATTCTTAGTTTGAAGCCCAGCAACATTATTTAAAGCATCCAGAATTTCTGGATTTAAGCCTTGTTGGATTTCACTTTCCATAATACTCAAACGGTAATCTACCATATTTAGAAAGCAACAGTTAGGCAAGGCCCCTCAACAGTATCCAAATTACAATATATAAGAAGAAAAGATTCTGTTTCATGAAAGGGAAATGAAGGCTTAATACCATCAAATCATTGAAGATGGAGTCTGAAGAATATCTAAAAACTAACAAATATATGTGGCGCTGTTGATTTTGGGAGATCTAGGTAGACAAACCACTATTTAATGAATATAACATGGAGGTGAAAACATCTGAAAGGTCTTGACAACATGCTAAAGCCTGTCCTATAGACAAAACTTCCTATATACAAATGTTGTTTAGAATAGCCTTGAATAGACTCATTCTATTACAATGTGAAAGGGGTAATAAAGCTGAAAAACATCTTCATGATGTGTCTCCATCCTTCATACTTTCCACAGATCAAAAATGGAGGTCAGTCAGTTCAAACATGGCCCTTATACAATTAAGGAGCTGTAAAATTCACAGATGTGCTCTAATGCAGGGCTTTTCAATCAGTGGTATGCATACCACTGGTGGTATGTCGGCACCTGGCAGGTGGTACGCTTACGATGGGTTGAAAAGCACCTGTTAAAAAAAGTGTAAAAAAGTGTAAACAAACGGTAAAAGTGTAGCATGGGGATGAGCTGAAGCGGCGGCAACGCAGCACAGGCCTGTGGGAGAGCCAGCTGGAGCCGCGGTGTTGCTGGGGCTCTGCTGAGCACCCAGGATCTGCGCCAGGCTCCAGCTCACTGGGGCTTCCAGAAGCTGCACGCAGCCTGGGGAAAAGAATCAGTTGCAGCTACACCGAAGACAAAAGGAGGAGGAGGGGATAGACATGCCTGCAGGGTGTTTACATTTGGCCCGGGGCTGCCCTGGAGACAGCGAGGGGCCAGCCCACCCCAGCCCACAATCAAAGGAAAACCCCGAATCCAGCAGGCCAGAAGGCAGCCCAGCCACCACGCCCCTCCGTTTTCTTCTCACCCCCTGGGCACAGACGCAGTCACTGCTCCTTGCCATAGCTGGGCCGGGACTTGCAAGTACCTCTGTCCTCTTCGTCCTGCAAAGCGGCGCTCCCCCAGGACTCCCGCCTGCCCCCATGCCAGCAGCCCCAACTAAAGGCCGCACACTCCAGGCTCGCCCTGCCAAGGAAGGGGGCAGCAGCTGAGGCTACATCAGATCTGCAGCTTGTCAGCGGCGCTCAAAGGCTGCCCAACTTTACTCCAGGATTTTGGGGTTGAAAAGCGCAGTGGCAATGCCGCGTTTGCAGGCCTGGCGGCACCTGCTTGAAAGCCTCCTGCTTCCCCCCCCCCCCCCGCAGCTACCTCCTTCGGAGCCTTCATGATCCCGACGGCCCTGCCGGCATAGATCCGCCCGCTTCATCCTGCAAAGCGTGGCTCACCCGGCACTCCCACTCGTCACCATACCGGCAGGCCTGTCGGAATTAGGACGGCTCTGAAGGAGGTAGCTGCGGGGGGGGGGGGGTTAAGCAGGAGGCTTTCCAGCAAATTGTCAATCATGCCTGGGCTTGGGGAGAAGGCCCTCTCCTTCCTCTGTGGATAAAAGTCCCCAAACCTGGAATGTGGTGTGTGTGTGCGCGCATGCGCTTGGCTGCTAGCAGTTTGGGGAGGCGAGGAGTTTGTGGGGCAACAGGTTGTCCCCACATTGAGTTAGCCAGTGCGACTTGTTCCCTTCTGACCCAGCTGTCTCGAGTCAGCTGTGTCCAGTGAGTGGTGTCGAGCAGGCCACGCCCACCTGCTGCACGACTGGTGGTACTCGAATATTGCCATATCCTAAAAGTGGTACAATCTCTGAAAAGGTTGAAACGCCCTGCTGTAATGGATCCATTTTCTTTTTAATGTGATACAACACAGAGAAAAAAATAGAACTTATTAAAGACACCTTTGATTCAAAAGTTGGACTTCTTTGTTTAGTGAGGATCCCAAAACTCAATGTGTTAGCTTACTATACATACAGGGACTGCCTGGTCTATATTGTTCTGGACCTTCTAAACCACGGGTCGGCAACCCGCGGCTCTGGAGCTACATGTGGCTCTTTCAGCCTTCTACTGCGGCTCCCAGTCCTCCTCCGCCATTTGCAGAGAGAGAGACAGAGACAGAGAGAGGCACTTGCGCTTCCCTTCTCTCTCTCTCTCTCTCTCTCCGATCTTCTGCTCACCTGGCCAGTTGGCCTCACGCTGTTCTCCGACAAGCTGACAAGGTTATTGGGCAAGCTCCCTGCCCTTGCTGCATCTCCGCAGGAAGCAGGAAGCAGCAGAAAGCAGAAAGCAGCTCTCTCTCTTGCTCACTCTCTCTCTCTCTCTCTCACACACACACACACAAACACACACTTTTACTTACTTAGTGGGGGAAGAGGACTGGCAGACCAAGGGCAGGAGAGAGCCAGCCCAATAAGAATGTGTCAGCTTGTCGGAGAATAGCGTGAGGCCAGCTGGCCAGGTAAGCAGAAGATCGGAGAGAGGGAGGGGGGGAGAGG
>NW_015388139.1:141057-179004 GCF_001527695.2 Protobothrops mucrosquamatus
AGGGGGGAGAGGAGAGAGAGGGAGAGGAGAGAGGGAGAGGAAAGAGAGAGAGAGGAAAGAGAGAGAGGGAGAGGAAAGAGAGGGGGGAGAGGGGGAGGGAGAGGAAAGAGAGAGAGAGAGAGAGAGGGAAAGAGAGAGAGGGAGGGAAAGGAAAGGAAAGAGAGAGAGAGGGAGGGAGGGAGAGAGAGAAAAAGAGAGAGAGAGGGAGAGAAAGAGAGAGAGAGGGAGAGAGAAAAAGAGAGAAAGAAAGAGGGAGAGGAAAGAGAGAGAGAAAGAGAGAGGGAGAGAAAAAGAAAGAGAAAGAGAAAGAGGGAGAGGAGAGAGAGACAGAGACAGAGAGAGAAAATGAATATATGTTGTCCTTACTGGACTTTTAGTAAAGAATGTTTAATGAAATATTTTTATTTTTTTTTAATTAAGAGATGAGGTATGGGGATAATTATGCTGTATTTAAAGATGGTAGCTAAGCTACTAAAATTGTTTTCACCTGTTGAGATGAAGGAGAAAGGGTTTTTTCCCCTCTTTTTCCGGCATAGAAATTAGTTTTCTTTGTAGCAGTTCATTGATTTCATAAATGCAACACACTATAGTTTTTTTATACATAGCATAAAGGTAAAAAAGGATATATGCAGTGTTATCTACATTTTAGATGTCAAAAGGGTTTTGTGGCTCCCAGTTTTCTTTTCTGTGAGAAACGGGTCCAAGTGGCTCTTTGAGTGTTTAAGGTTGCCGACCCCTGTTCTAGACAATCAAAGCTGGTGGCTGTTACCATAGGATCATTTCAATATAAACAATAAGAACATTTTCTACACTCACAGGGAGTCATTTCCATGAGTAAAGGCAGGGACCCAGAAGTTCATACAGCTGCAGCTAGCAAGCCAAATGATACTCAGACTTTCAAAAATGTTAAAAGTTGTTGCTAGCCAATATCTACAAATAAAGTGGTTTCCAAGTCCATAGTTTATGTGAACACAAATAATTTCCCTGAAGTGCAGGGAACCTGGCAAAAATACTCTAAATTGTTGAGAAATAAATATGGTTGTCTGATCCATCATGGTGGGACTAATATCATAATCCAAGTTTCTCAACCATGAGATGAAAGTGTTTTATAAGCCACATCTGGAAAACATATCAAGGGAATGATAACCACCAGTACTACCACCATTCAGGAGAGATGTCTGTCTGAAACAGCCCATAAATCATCTGAATTTTTTCCATAATTCCAACTGTCCAGAACAAAGCCTCACATCAACACTTAGTGAGCCAAGGATCAAGCCAAGCCTTTTCTATGATACTAGTTTTCCCTAAACACAGTGCTTTCATATGGGGCCCCTGTCACCACAGGCTGAAGTAGAACCACCTAGAGCAGTTTTCCCCAATCTGGCACTCTTCTACACTTATGACCATTGCACCATTCCCATGGTCACAATTTGGGTGCTTGGCAATTGGCATGTATTTATGACAGTTGCAGCATCCTGGGGTCACGTGATTGCATTTGCAACCTTCCCAGGGGGCTTCCAACAAGAAAAGTCAATGGGGGAAGTCAGATTTGATTAATGACCACGGCAAAATGTTCATAAAATTGGGTATGGTCATGTGAGGACTCACTTAACAACTGCCTCAATAACGGAAGTTGCAGTCCCAACTGTGGTTGTAAGCCAAGGATTACCTGTAATTTCTCTGATATAGAAGGTCCCTAGTTTTGCTCTCAAGTATCTCCTAACTCAGGCAGGAAAGTTTGGAGAGCTGTGAGAGGACACAATTTCTCAAGACTTGAAAAACAATTGGGGTGTATGGTAATTCCTTATACTGAAGTCAGATAAAGGAGCACTACCTTTATATCCTATCTCCTAGAACAGTGTTTCTCAACCTCAGCAATTTCAAGATGTCACTGCCAGAATTCACTAGTCAATTCTAGAACACAAATTGGGAATCTGGGAGTTTTAGAAGGATGTGCAATCAGAATATCCTGTATAGATCAAACAAAACAATAGGAAGAACTTCACCATGCACTATATAAATAACGAAGTCATTGACACAAGATATAATAGTCAATAACTTAAATGACTTTTTAAAAAGGGATTAAATGAATTTGTGGAAGACACGTGCCGAGTGTCTATGGAGATCCTCAGTCATCCAGGTCATAGTTATCCCAAAGATGCTTTTTCACAAGGCAACTGAACGTTTTGCTTCTCATCCAAGAAGCTTCTTGGATGAGAAGCGAAACGTCTTAAAAGACAAACAAGAAAGTCCAGTTGCCTTGTGAAAAAGCATCTTTGGGATACACGTGCTGAGTCCACACATTTTACTGTGTTGTGTATTCCGTTCGTTGGCAATTGACGAAGACACATGGTGAACAAACAAGCTCTTTATTAGTCTTCTCCTACAACCAAGCAAGCAGTAAAAGGCGCGCAGGCCTTTTATAGGGCCCTAAACCCAGACAGTGTTAACCAATAGGAACTGGCCGTTTTCGCGCCTTGCGCATGTGCACAAGACTGGCGCCGACCAGTCTGGTCCCGGGCAGCTTTTGGTTTGCCTGGGACCGTTTGCAACATTTCTGAGCCTGCTCACCACTCCAGCAGGCTCAGGACACAACACCCCTCCCCCCTAGATAAAACACACCTTAGCTAGACGCACAGGTACATTGTTCAAAAGGCAAAGAGAGGGGAGTTACACTGGCCTGCACACAGGCAAAATACCTTAACAAAATAATTATTTAACTAAACAAAACGCACCCAAAATCATAATAATATATGAAACTCTGTACTGAGTGTTATCCAACATCCTGCTACAGACTAGCAAGGTTCCCTTTCTATTGACAGAAACCTCACATAATCTCCCAGATGTTTGGGTGGGCACTTGGACCGCTGTGACCTTCTAATGGCCGGTGAGTGTGCCTGACCTACCTGCTCGCCTGCCAGGCTAGGTAGGCCAGGACTTTGCTGCCCCAAATACCCAGGTGACCCACCCAGCTGCTGACTGGCTGGACCCTCTGAGTCCAAGCCAGTGTACCTTGGAGGGGTGGAAGTCCCTGAGTCCACAATGGACTCCTCTTGGGAACACTGTCCCTCGAGCCCAAGGCCAGCAGTTGGAGTGGCCTGAGTGGCGGAAGTGCCCCAGTACTCCGTAGCCCCCGTGCACGTGCCGGAGGTGCCAGAGTCAGGAGCCGCCTCCATGGCAACCCCCTTTTCTACAGACTTCCTTTTCGGAGCAATAGCTGAACCGTGAGAGTGCCCCTAATGGAATTCCCTGTCTGGGGCTGTATTTGAATTGTGTGGATACCCCCGGTGCGACTCCCTGTCTGGAGCACTATCTGAAGTATTTGGATTATGTGGATACCCCGGGTGCAACTCCCTGTCTTGAGCAATAACGGATGTGCGGGATGACCCCCTTTCCTGGGAATTCCTGTTCAGCGCACTTGCGGAACCTTGGGATGACCCCCAAACAGCCTCAGCGGCAGTCTCAGCATCTTGTGAGGCCGTTAGGCCTGGGAACCTGTGACCCATAATACATATTATGGTCCTCCTCCCCCCCCCCAGAGCAGAGCCAGGAGCGGAAACGTGGCTGTGAAGCCTCCAACGCAGTTGATCTATGTGCCTGCGAAGAACACGTCCATCCTCCAAGGCTACTTCGTATGACAGCGGCCCAGAGACCTTGCATACCACTGCTATGACCCAGAGATGTCCAGGCCCATAGTTCCTTGCCCAGACTGGATCGCCCACCTGAAGTCTCCTAGGTGCCCGCGGTTGTGACACCTGTGAAGCCACCCGGTCTGGGTGCAACCTGTCCAGTTTGGTGATGAGGCGGCGACCCCAGCGGAGTTCGGCTGGACTCTTCCCTGTGGCTGTGCAAGGTGTGGTGCGGTGTGCAAGAAGGAAATCTGCTAACCTGTGATGCCAGTTACCGTAAGTCACTTTCTTGAGAGCATCTTTGGTAGTGCGCACCATCCTCTCTGCTTGTCCGTTGGACGATGGATGGAAGGGAGCAGAAGTCGCATGCCGGATCAAGTTGGCCTGAAGAAAAGTCTGGAACTCAAAAGAGGTAAATTGAGGGCCATTATCTGAAACCAGGACATCTGGAAGTCCATGTGAAATGAAAATTCCTCTCAACACCTGGATGGTCCTGGCAGTAGTAGTGGAGGAAACAGGAACAACCTCTAGCCACTTGGAATGGCTGTCATCGAGGAGAAGGAAGAATTGCCCCTGAAAGGGCCCAGCATAATCTATATGTACCCGTGACCATGGGGTTTGAGTTTCCTCCCACCTATGCACTGGGGCCTGAGGCATTTCAGGCCTTGACTGTTGGCACACTTGGCACCCGTGCACCTGCGCCTCGATGGCTTTATCGAGCCCAGGCCACCACAGATGGCTGCGCGCAAGCGCTTTCATCCTTACTATACCTGGATGTCCCTCATGCAGAGAGAGCAAGATTCTAGACCTCAATGAGGCTGGGATGACTACCCTACTACCCCATAACAGGCACCCCTTGAAAGTGGAACGTTCGTGCTTCCTTTGCCAGAAGCTTTGAAACTCTGTATCTGGACACGTGTCAGGCCATCCTGACAACACCCAGGCCAGCACGCGTGTGAGCGTGTGATCAGTGGCAGTTTCTGCAGCCACGTCCCTAGCATTTAGGGGAGATTCAGGCAACTCCTGAATGGAGAGAATGTTAATAGCAGGAGCAGGATCTGCCTCTATTTGTTTGAGAGGTAATCTGCTGAGGCCGTCTGCGTGGCCCATCTCTTTTCCAGGTTTGTGAATGAGTATATAATCATATGCTGACAGGAAAATTGACCATCTCAGCATACGTGGAGAAATAATGTGTGGCGTCTGTTTGTTAGTTGTAAACAAACCCAGCAGAGGCTTATGGTCTGTATAGACTGTGAAATGGCGGCCATATAAGAAATCATGGAATTTCTTTATGCCAGCCACTATGGCCAAGGCTTCTCTGTCAATCTGAGCGTAATTCCGCTCTGCAGATGACAGAGTCCTTGAATAATATGCTACAGGGACTTGTGTCCCATCAGCCTTCAGGTGACTAAGTACTGCTCCCACCCCATAAGGAGATGCATCGCATGCGATGCATACAGGCAGTTGCTCATTGAAATGCGCTAATACGGCATTTGAAGAGAGCAAGACCTTAACCTCATTGAAACTCCTTTCATGGACTTTAGTCCACTGCCATGGAGCCTGCTTATCTAAGAGCCGGTGTAACGGCTCTGCCACTGCAGCCTTATGTGGGAGGAATGCGTGATAGAAATTTAAGAGCCCCAAGAAAGCTTGCAGCTCACTCTTGGACTTTGGGCTTGGGGCCTGCTGAATCGCTTGAAGCTTGGATTCAGCAGGGTGAATGCCTTGGGCATCAATCCTGAAACCTAAGAAGTCAGTGGAAGTGACTCCTATTTTGCATTTATCCTGCTTCAATTTAAGGCCTGCTTTGCGGAAACGAAGCAAGACCGCCCTTAACCTTTCTGCTAGATTTTGAGATGACTCCCCAGCAATGAGGATGTCATCGAAGTAGGGACAGACCCCAGGAATACCACGAAGTGTGTGTTCCATGACACTCTGGAATATGCCAGGGGCTACATTAACCCCAAATTGCAGTCTTTTAACCTTAAAGGCCTCCGTGTGTTACAATCGTCTGGGCCTCTGCAGTTGCCTCATCAACAGGTAGCTGTTGATAGGCCTGTGCCAAATCAAGTTTTGCAAAAAGGTGCCCCCCTTGAGGGAGGCCATAATGTGGCTTACAACAGGCACTGGATATGCGTGCTGTTGCAACGCTTTATTCAATGTGCACTTATAGTCTGCGCATATGCGGACTTCTCCATTAGCCTTTAGAGGCGTTACTATGGGGGTTTCCCATGGACTAGAGTCCACAGGTTCTAAGATGCCTTGCTGGAGCAATTTGTCCAGCTCTGCATCTATCTTGCTTTTAAGGGCAAAAGGCACCCTTCTAGGCTTGACCCTGATGGGCGTAATAGTTGGGTCTAAACATAATGCAATGGGGGGGGGGCTTGTAGGATCCTAGCTCTGAACTAAACACATCAGCAAACTCCTTGCAGACTTCTGCAAGGCCCAACGTTTGCAAGTTGTGAAGCCCAGTCACTTGGATTCCCAGAGCCTCGAACCAATCGAGTCCAATAAGACTCGTGCGTTCACCCCCAACTACCACCACATCCAGGAAACCCTCAAAATCCTTACACTGCACTTTGAGCATGGCCTCCCCCTTCACACTGACTTTGGAATTCTGAAAGTCAGTGAGTATTAAATTCGATGGCCTGAGTTTATCTCGAAGGCCACTACTGCTGCAAATCCTTTTGAAGGTGTCAAGTGAAATGATTGATAGAGCGGACCCTGCGTCCAACTCCATCGATAAGGGAACCACTTGCAACTTCACATCAATGCGAAGTTTTTTCTTAAGGGGCTTGTGTGTCCCTGTCCTCAGAATACTCCTGTGCGATGTGCAGAAACCCACCCTGTGTTGGCTGGGGACCCTGGTACCTTTCTGAAGCAATTCTTCCCGAGGTTGGACCTTCTGGCGACCCAAACAGACGGAGGCAATGTGGCCTTGCCTGCCACATGCCCGGCAAATGGCAGAGCGGAATCTGCAGTCAGCTCACTTGTAGCATCCTCCGCACCCGAAGCACTGAAGAGATGCTGGGGCCTTGTCTGGACACCCCTTCGGCCTTCTTTCTGCTGGCTGGTGAAGTCTGTCCACCTCCTCTTCAGGATCCGCTTCTGAATCTTCTCGAGCGTCCTCTTGATGGACGGTCACGGTGGCTGGAGGGTTCCTGGCGAGCCGCAAAGCCTTCACAGCGCCGCCTGCTGCTTCCTCAGCTGCAACCTCTCTTAAAGCATCATGGAACGATACCCCTTCTTTCGCAAAGATCTTCTGTTGCAGGTCTCTACTTCGTAGGCCACACACGAAGCGATCTCGCAGCCTCTCTTCCAGGTCCTTGAACTCACAAGGCCTGGCCGCTTGTCTTAAGGCAGCAATGAAGTCTGCAGCAGATTCACCCGGCCTCTGGTCTCTCTGCTCGAACGCGTGCCTCCAAGCGATGACAGATAATTTAGGCTGGAAATGTTCCTTCAGCATCTTCTTCAAGTCAGCGTACGTTATTGACTCCAGAAGTGCAGGGGCCACCAGATTTTCCGCGATGTCAAAAGCTTCCTGTCCACAGGCACACAGAAGAGTTGCTGCCTTCAGGCCGTCTTCCCTGATTTGATTTACTCTAAAGTAGTTCTCCACCCTTGCTACGTATGAATTCCATCTCTCTGGGTGGGAGACATCAAAGTCAGTCAAGCGGCCAATTTTCGACATCGTAAACTTTTACGGCCTTCGCTAATTGCCTCCTCTGCAAGCTAGGATTTTTTGGGGAAAGGGTCCTTTTGCCGAGCTCACCTCCAGCGATGCTGTACTGGCAGGCTGTTGTGTATTCCGTTCGTTGGCAATTGACGAAGACACATGGTGAACAAACAAGCTCTTTATTACTCTTATCCTACAACCAAGCAAGCAGTAAAAGGCGTGCAGGCCCTTTATAGGGCCCTAAACCCAGACAGTGTTAACCAATAGGAACTGGCCGTTTTCGCGCCTTGCGCATGCGCACAAGGCTGGCGCTGACAAGTCTGGTCCCAGGCAGCTTTTGGTTTGCCCGGGACCGTTTGCAACATTTCTGACCCTGCTCACCACTCCAGCAGGCTCAGGACACAACATACTGCATCATCTTTTTTTAATCGCTGTAGTTGAACAAAGCACACTGAGCTGTTTCCCATATAACATTAAGTCATAAATAATGTTTACAAGCCAAAAATGGTTTGGTTCACACATTATGCTAAACCAAAACCAAACACAAAACTTATCACAACATTTGCATTCACCCAACGGTTCACATATAAAAGCATAATGTGGTTCATTGGTTTTTTGATTTAGTATAATGGGCCTATTCACTATGGCACAGGTGTCAAACTCACGACGTCCCGTGACGTGTCGCAACTTATCACGACTTTTTCCCCATTGCCAGCAATGGGGTGGGTGCAGTTTTGGTGTGACGCATTCGGCCCGCGGGCCGGCAGTTTGACACTCCTGCACTATGGTATATAAACCATAGAGGGGGGTTTTTTAGCAGGGGAGAAATGGGCCTGACAAGCCAACAAAACAAAAGAAAATGCATTCTGGATTGGAACTCTATAAAAACCAGCCCGAACTATCAGTATTTCAAGAGGTTGTTTCAAACTTGGCCAATGTTTTCAGATGGACAGCAGTTTTATGGGCCTGAAATTAGAACCATGATTATACTGTTGTTCCTTTTCCCCCCACAATAATTGACAGGAAATATCCAGATGTGTACACTTTGTCCCTAATGACTCGTTACCTGAATGGGAAAGCCTGTCTCCACCTAGCTTTCCTTGTGGGCTTCCTACCCTCTTCAAGAAAACGTGACAAATCACTGCAGGTGGAGATCATCTTTGATCTGATTGCACAAAGGCATTTTTATAAATTCATGTTCTCTGCATGCACATGAGAATTTGAATTGAGCACATAGGCAGTATTTAATTCAATTGATCCTACAAGGCCACATGAGGAGCAGACTTCTTTTACAATCTTAGCAGAAATTATGAATATCCACTACTTTGAAAGGCACTTGTTTCCCAGATGGGATCGGCAGTCTTGCATATTCAAGACTGCCAAACATAGACCTGGGTTGTTAGCCAGAAGGTTATGTTACACCAGTTAATTATTCTAAAGGTTCTCGTGTAATATACATTATAAAATTAAGAAGAGTTTGTGAGACTTAATTGACATTTTAAAAGGAAAGATACATAATTAATAAAACTGGGATTTTAGAAACTGTAAGAGAAGAAATGTGTGTAATCTAGAAACATGCTACCTATCCCACTGTATGTACTGTATATGACATACAATCTTAAAGTGATCTGGTGCTTTCAAGTTGCAAAAAAAATGCTTTAAAACCAAAACCTATTTTAAAAAATAGAACTTTTACAAATTAGGAACCTCAAGATCCCTGATCCAAATCTCTCCTCAGCCACAAACTCTGTACACAAGCTGAAATATTCTCAGTCTCTCACCCTCATTTGCAATATGCTAAGAGTACTAAGAGAACAAACTTGAAGCAGTTTGTGAACACGCTACATAAACTATAAGGATTCCCATCACTGTTATTAATATTCTGTAATAAGAAAGCCATGATCACAAATGTAAAAAAACTTCATCTTCATACCACTCAAGAGTCCTTTTCAGCTAAGGACGTCAAGTATCCAAACTGAACAGAGTTGCAAAGCTGGGAGAATTAAACATAGATTCATACACGGATACATACATACACCAGGCATGCTCTTTCCCTTCCCGTCTGACATCTGAATTCAAACCAGCTGATAATTTCTCTAAAGCAGGGTTGGGGACAGATGGCCCTTTTATGACTTGTGCACTTCAACTCCCAGAATTCCTGAGCCAGCCATTACCTTTTTATGACTGACAGCTAAACACCCCACCACAAGTCAGGGTTCTTTTTTCTAATAAAAGCAGAAGCTGGTAACCCATAGCTGCTTCCACACAGCTGCTGTCTTAAATAAAGGAGATTTAGCCATCAGCCTACTTTTTCCCTAATTGTTAAACTCACTTCACAGCTGCCTTGCAAGTCACCTATGGGACTTGGTCAGGCACAATACCACATCTTAGAGGTAGACCTGCAAAAAAAAAAGTAACCAAACTGCTGCTTAATCCAAAAGCCCCAAAGGACTGGATATCCCAATTCTGAAACCTGGGCATAAAAAAATATGAGAGCCATGGCTCCAATTTTACACCCACAAGGCTGCTCAGACACCACAAAAACATAGACCAAGTTGGAAACATCCTCTTGAAAACTAAGCCATGGTCTTGTTTTTCCACCCATGGGTCAACCAACCACTGGTAGTTTGGCAAGACAGACTTCACTGGCTCTTTTATTTTTACTCCAAGCTTTCCTACAAAGGCCAGAAACTTGTGCAATTGTGCCAAAGAAATGGCACAACCAGAGGTATTTCTATAACATTTTGAATTTTAAATGTGAAGGAGAAGGAATCGGGTAAACAGAACCTTTCATAAGAAGTACAATTGGGGGAGTAGGGAGGCAGAATCCCTTTGCTAATAATATGAAGTACAAAACTTCATTTGGAAGTAGCAGACTCGCCAGCCACACGTACATGCCACATTGGAAAACATCAGTATTTTTTCAAGATCTGAAAGAAAAGAAACTTGTGGGAATTGCTCAAAGAGAAGAGAAAAACAGGGAGTCTCCATCTCCTCTGAATGCTCACTCTGTGGAGGTAGGACCCTGAAGCAGAAGAAATTACTGTCAGAACATTTGCAGTGCAGTCCTGTTGATGCCTACCCCAGTAAGGCAGGAGGACCTGGGTCATGGAGCGAAACATGAAACTTAAATGCGTGTACAGTCATAAGACAAGACATGAGTTATAAAGCGGAACATGAGTTCTAAATACGTGTATTAGAAGGAGAACAAAAGGAAATGGAAAGATGTCAAGACCCAGGTTCAATTGTCGGTCGCACAAAGGTGTCAGAATTGCTGCTCGGCTACAGCTAACCACATAGGCCTTTATGTCTCATCTATAGCTAACCACAAATATGTTACAGGAAGTTTAGACGCTGTAGGTAGGAACTTTAGCATAGCAACAGTGGGGCTGTAAGGGGGCTATGATTCAAAGCAACCAATCCACACTATCAGTTACATTTCCGTGTTTTGCTGTTTCTGACGAGAATATATAAACTTCTGTTTTGTTATGAGAAGCTGTTCAGATGTGGCTACAAATATAGTGCTCTGAACCTTTTGCGCAAAATAAACCAAACTTCTTTTGATTCCGTGGTCTGAGTCCTGTGATTTTCTGCAATATTTCTGGCGACTCCGATGGGACTTGGAGCGATATTTCGCTGAGGACGGCACGGACCGACCAGTGCCCTGTCGGGGCCGTCACGCTGACCCTTCAAGCCAGCACGGATGATTTCTCCGGAAGGAGGCGGACGGCACCGCAGGGGTATTTGGTGGACAACCGACCGATCCAAGAACCTGAACGGAATCAAAACAAGTCACGATACAAAGCCGGCTGGAACAAGGAAATGCCTGCAGGCAAGTATTGAGGAAATTGTAGACCCACTCATTTAGAGAGTGGAAGAGGGGGCCTGATCACCCCCCTGGGTCCGGGATCGGTGTATCCTACCAAGGCCCAAGAGTTGTGTGGGTGGTTAAGCCATTGCAATTCCTGTTGGTGACCGTTGGAACGTCCGGCATCGCAGGTCAGTGGCAGTGTCTTAGAAATGGGAGGTGGAGGAAGTGTCCCTCGGACACCTCTTCAGTGTATGTTGAGCAATTTTAAGAAAGGTTTTAGTGGCGATTATGGAGTCCCCAAGGCCAATTTCAAGAACAAGTGGAGGCCATAGGCTTGGCCGCAGCTGAATAATGGCCTGAGGACTGAAGGGGACCGGGTTTAAGTCAAGCCCCCGCCCGAACCCTTGGTCCGAATGAAGATAGGGGGCAATAATGTGACCTTTTTAGTTGATACGGGGGCATCTAGATCTGTAGTTACTAAGTTATTGGCTCCCTTCTTTGCTGATGTTATAAATGTACAAGGAGTTGATGGCTCCGTAAATTGCCGCCCTGTTCTAAAGCCCCTGAGATGTTCCCTAAATGGAAGGAACATTGAACATCAATTCCTATACATGCCTGAGTGTCCCATTCCTTTGTTGGGGCAAAACATATTGTGCAAAATGGGGGCAACTTTATCGTTTGAAGAAGACAATAGGGCACTAGTAGTGAAGCATCCTCCAGATGAGATGTGGCGAATAATGGTGACCCAGGAGGTTCGAGTCCTCGATACTTGGCAGGAGTTAGATGTGCCCCGCTTATGGGCAGAAGATAATCCGCCAGGATATGCAGCTCACCATACACCACTAGTCATCCAAGTGAAGCCTCTGGCAGTGCCTATTCGTCTCAGGCAGAGAAATTACCCTCGTCCCATTGCACAAGCAATTCAAGACCATATCACCAAATACTTAAAGGCAGGCATTGTAACAACTCTTTACTATCCCGATACATAAGAACAGTCAGAAACTGTTTGCTTTTGAGTGGGAAGACCCAGTAACAGGCCAGAGAAGTCAATACGCTTGGACCAGACTTCCTCAGGGATTTAAAAATTCACCCACTCTTTTTGGCAACGCCCTGGCCTCAGACTTAGAAGACTTCCAGCCATGTGAGGAATGAGATGTGTTACTCCAATATGTTGATGATGTATTAATAACTGGACAAAGGAAACTTGTTGGGACAACACCAACCAACTACTTCATCTGTTAATGGACAAAGGATACCGTGCCTCAAGGAAGAAAGCCCAATTAGTGAAACCCCAGGTTAAATGCTTAGGTTATACTATAAGTCAGGGCCAGAGAGCTATAGGTCATGAGAGAAAGGAAGCTGTGTGCAGAATTGCAGAGCCAACTAATAGGAGAGAATTATGGGGGTTTTTTTAGGAGCAGCAGGTTATTGTAAAATATGGATACCGAATTTTGCCCTGCTAGCCAAACCACTCTATGACTCCACAAAAGGGGGAGAAAGGGAGCCCTTTGTTTGGATGCGTGAACAAAAACAGGCTTTTGAGGCTTTAAAATTGGCATTATCTCAAGCACCTGTTATGGGACTTCCCAACCTCGAAAAACCTTTCAATTTGTATGTGGACTCAAAGCATAATTTGGCTCTTGGCGTCCTGACTCAAGAAAAAGGATCTGTCAAAGCAACTTGACGGCGTCTCGAAAGGATGGCCACATTGCCTTAAAATTCTGGCAGCCACAGCTCTCCTGATAGAGGAATCTAATAAATTGACTTTTGGACAGCCAACCACAATATATACCAGTCATGCAATTCATGGAATTTTGGAAACAAAGGGACATTTATGGATAACTAATTCCAGAATTTATAGATACCAGGTTCTCCTTATTCAAAATCTTCAAGTGACATTGAAGCAGACAAATGGCCTGAACCCAGCCACCCTATTGCCTATACCAGGTCCTAAAGTTGAACATAACTGTATGCAAGCAATAGAAAGTCAATTCTCATGCAGGCCTGATTTAACTGATGTACCATTGAAAGAGGTGGACTATAATTAAGGTGACCAACCGTCCTCCTTTAGGGAGGACAGTCCTCCTTTTGTAAGTTCTGTCCTCCCTCGAAAAGTGTCCTCCTACATGTCCTCCTTTTCGACATTTGAAGACTAATCTGCAGGGCTTTTTTTTTCTCATAGAACGCTCAGAACCGCGTTCCGGCACCTTTTTTTATGGTTTTTTTTCAACTTTTGCATGAGCTGTGTTACTCCCCCTATTGGCTTTCGAAAGCCAATAGGAATTGCTGCTGAGCGCGCTAAAACACCCGGCCAGCAAACTTTGCACATACAAGTTGTCTGCAGCGAAGGCGAATTGGCAGGAACTTTGCACCCCTCCCTGCTACCCAACTACACCATCTCCTAGTTAGTCCCGAAGATACCTGGAGGAGATTAACTTCCATTTAGGGATGGAAAAATCAAAAAAGAGGAAATGCCATTTCAACGATAAATTGAATAAGGAATTTCCATTCATCACATCAAAGAAGGATAACATTGTTTTCTGCAATATTTGCAGCGGAGAATTTTGTATTGTACTTGGGGGCAGAGCAGCTATTACGAAACACTTGACCACCAAGAAACATAAGCAATCATCAGATGCATCTGCTTCCAGTTGTAAAGTAACAAGTTTTTTTAAAACTTCAAAGTATTCTGAAAATGAAAAACAGTTAGCTGTAATGGAGGGAACATTTGCATTCCATACCATACCATAATTCACAATCAAAGTTTTCGTAGTATGGATTGTACAACTAAATTATTGAAAAAGTTTCATGATGCTAAATTTTCATGCGCCAGGACAAAATGCGAGGCTATTATTAAATCAGAATTTAAAAATTACTGTGACAAAATACTTACAGAAGACTTGGAAACTGCAGCATTTGTAACGGTTTTATCTGATGCATCCAATCATAATGAAACTAAATTGTATCCAATACTAGTAAGATATTTTAATGTTACCAAGGGCATTCAAGTAAAAATTTTAAATTTAGAATCCATTGAGGGCGAAACTACTGAAATTTTGTCAAACCATCTCTACAGAGTAATAAATGAAAACAATTTGAAATCCAAAGTTGTTGCACTAACAGCTGATAATACAAACACAAATTTTGGTGGGCGAAGACGCAAAGGGGTGAATAATGTGTATGTAAAATTACAAGATTTACTCCAAAAGAAAATACTGGGAATAGGTTGTAATGCACATATTTTGTCAAATGCAATCAACACGGCGTCATGTGCCATGCCAATTGATGTAGAAGTAATAATAACTACAATTTATTTGTATTTTAGTCGTTTTACCATTCGTGTGGCTACTTTAAAACAATTTTGTGAAGAAGCGAATGTTCAATACAAAAAACGTTTAGGATATTCAAAAGTTAGATGGCTTACTCTTAACACCTGCTATAGAGCGTGTTCTACAATTATTTGAGCCTCTCTGTTCATATTTTTTAAGTTTAGACAAATGTCCTAAAATCCTGGAATCGTTTTTCAATAATGAAATATCTGAAATATTAATGTATTTTGTACATAATCAAGCATCTATTTTTCACAAAACGATTCAAAAGATTGAAGGTGAACACATTTCAGCTACAGACGTTAGTCTTATTTTGAATGACTTTATCCTTCAATATAAAATTCGATTTGAAGAAAAATTTCTTCCTTTAGTTATAAAAAGAAAATTGTCAGACTTAGAGAAATCAAATCCGGGCATAACAGAAAAGTTTATCAAAGAAGTGCAGAATTTTTACCAAACATGTTTTCAATATATCAAAGAATGGTCTGAAACAAACATCACAGGAAATAACAGTTTTCAATGGTGTTTTTTGACTTCATCACAAGTATATTGGACAGATATTGAATCTTGTGTTGAGTTTTTATCTAAAGAAATGTCAGACATTAAAATAGATGACAATTGTCTCTTTGAAGAAATTCGAAGACTGAATGTATTTTTAAATTCTGAAAAATTAATACAATGGGAAAATAAACAAGTTGAAATTGATAAAAGATGGGTGGAAATATTCAGCCATTTCAAAAATGAACATATTCCATGTGAAAAGGGGCGTTGTCTTACCTGAACGCCTTTTCTCAGCATGATGATGGATAATCCACATGATTGGGTTTCCTGAAGTCCCTACTACCCAATTAGACTAAGTCTGAGAGATAGCCACACCTCTTGCCGGGTCACATGTGCCCAGTTCCGACGGAGGTGAAGCAACAGACAAAGTCAGACACATTGGTCTCCAGACCCCTGCCACAGTGCCCAGTAAAGAGCAAAAAAGGGCGGGAGTGGATTATCCATCATCATGCTGAGAAAAGCGCCCTGCGAACATCCAAGGTGTGCCATCTGCGGTCCAAGTCACCGGATGGACTAGGGCAGAAACTTGGCAACACCACCTCCTGTGACCGGTGAAACAATGAGTTCACCTTAGGAATGAACGTGGGATCTAAACGCAGGATCACGCAATCAGGGCGAAACAAGCAGAGATCCTCCCTCACCAAGAGGGCTGCCAATTCAGATATGCGCCTGGCAGAGGTCACTGCCACCAGAAAAGCCACTTTCATAGACAAGAGACTGAGATCACAAGAACGAAGTGGTTCGAAAGGCGACCCTGTAAGGGCCTGCAAAACCTTCGACAAATCCCAAGAGGGATACCGATGAACCGGCGGAGGTCTCGTATTAATTGCTCCCTTAATAAAGGAGCGGATCATCGGATGGTGAGCAAGTGAGGAAGAGTCGTCACAAGAAAGAACTGTGGCTAAGGCCGCCACCTGTCTCCTGATAGTAATAGGAGACAGACCCTTATCCATCCCATCCAGCAGAAACTGTAGAACCTGAGGTACAGTGAGAGATGATAACCGGACGTGATGCCTGGCCATCCAAGATAAAAAACTCTTCCAAGTAGAGTCATAAACTCTATTCGTTGAGGGGCGTCTAGACGCCTGGATCATATCAATGACCCTTGGAGAATAAGCTTCCTCAGTTAAACGTCTCCACTCAAGCGCCATACGGTTAACTGTAGCCATTGAGGATCGGGGTGCCGAAGTGCCCCTTGACTGAGTACTATCCGTTCTGGGGGTATCTTCCACGGAGCGGATACTGATAGACTCAAGAGATCGGCGAACCACGGGCGTCTCGGCCAATAAGGGGCTATGAGAACAACCTCCACCTTCTCTCGCAGAATCTTGTGGATGATGGCCGGAAGTATAGGGAGCGGAGGAAAGGCATAAAGAAGACCCCGGGGCCACGGGATGCGCAGGGCATCCACCCCCTCCACCCCTGGAACCTGAAAGCGGGAGAAAAACCTTGGAAGTTGGGGGTTCGCTGTTGAGGCGAATAAGTCTAGGACCGGGTACCCTACCCTGTGAGATATGGCCAGGAACAGTGCTGGATCCAGTCGCCACTCTGAATGATCCACCGTCGCTCTGCTGAGAGCGTCTGCCTGCTGGTTGACAGCCCCCGAAATGTGATCTGCCTTGATCGACAACAGATTGTCCTCTGCCCAAGAGCAGAGCAGTCTGGCTTCTGTCATCAGGGAACTCGATCTGGTGCCCCCCTGACGGTTCACATGAGCTTTGGCCGCTATGTTGTCCGTGAGGACAAGAACGTGCTGGCCTCTCACTCTGTGACTGAAGTGACACAACGCCAGATGAATTGCCCTGAGCTCCAGCCAATTTATATTGTGTGTTAAATCCTCCTTGGACCATCTCCCCTGGGCTATCTGAGACTGGAGATGAGCCCCCCAGCCGAAAAGACTGGCGTCTGTGGTGAGCACTATCCGTGACTGTTCTCTGAACTTCGAGCCCTTGTTGATGGCCCAAGAACTCCACCAGTGGAAGGAACTTATTACCAGAGGAGTCAACCGTACCAGTTTGTTGGAGGATGTTAACTTCCTCCTCTGAAAGGGGAGGAGGAACCATTGAAGGGCTCTTGAATGTAGTCTGGACCAAGGTACGATGGCAATGCAAGAGATCATCTTGCTTAAGAGCTGGGAGAGAGTGAGGAGCGGAACTGACCTGGTGCGTTGCACCTGGCGGACAAGGGCCCTGAGACTGGCTATGCGGTCTGGAGACAGGTAAACCATGCAGCGTGTCATATCTATCACTGCTCCCAGATGAAGAAGCCGTGTGGATGGAATCAGTTGGCTTTTGAGAAAATTCACCAAGAATCCGTGGTTCTGGAGCACCTCTATTGTACGGGTCACCTCTGACCGCACAGCCTGGACCGACACAGATTGGATGAGAATGTCGTCCAGGTAACACTGGATCCGAATGGAATCCAGTCTGAGGTGAGCTGCCAGAACTGACAGGATCTTCATGAAAACCCTCGGGGCGGATGAAAGGCCAAACGGAAGTGCTCTGTATTGATAGTGATAAGATCCGTAGCAGAATCTGAGAAATCTGCGATGTGGTTGAAATATTGGAATATGTAGGTACGCCTCCTTGAGGTCGATGGAGGTTAGGAGGTCGTTCCTCCTTATACTGGCCAAAATGGATTGCAGTGTCTGCATTTTGAATTTTTTGTATACTAGATAAGAGTTTAACCATTTTAGGTCCAGAATGGCCCTCCATCCTCCCGAGGTCTTTGGAACTATAAAGAGGATTGAATAAAAACCTCGCCCCCACTGATGGGGAGGAACCGGTTCTATTGCTTTTATTTTGATAAGATGGGCAATGGCTTCTTTCATGAGTGCCCGTTTTGACGGGTTTGAGGATGTTGGACAAGAAATGAAACGGTTTGCCGGTTTTGTGAGAAACTCCAAGGTCAGTCCATTGGTGACGGTGGACAAGACCCAGGCGTCGGTAGTAGTGTTCTCCCAGTTCTGATAGAACAGGGAGAGCCGACCGCCTATGGGGGGTCCCTCCCCGGAGTCACTTATTTCTCCGATAGGGACGGCCCCCCGCTCCCCGAAAGGGCCGCCTAGACTGCTGTTGTTGTTGCCTGGGTTTGGATCCAAAACGGTCCGTTTGACAGTCCACTTTTGGTGTAAAGGAACGTGCTGGTTGTGACCAGTTAGAACCCTGGGTATTGCCCCGGAATCCCTGGCGGCGATAAAAAGGAGTAGACTTTCTATCTGCTCGCCTAGCCTGGTGAACAAGTACCTTTTTCTTGTCCTTATTCTCTATCAAATATGGCTCCAGGACTTCCCCAAACAATTTGTCGCCCGAAAACGTCCCTTAGATTTTAAATCCGCCCTCCATTGCTTTAGCCAAAGCAGTCGCCTGGTATAGCTCTGGCTGAAAAACGGGCGGCATGCAACGTGGCATCGGCCGTGTATTCTACAGCTGCTAATAACTTCCCCAACGTTTGATGGGCGCGTACCTGATCCTGTGGAATCATGTTCTGAAGTTCCCGGAGCCAAGTGATAGAGGATCGTGAGAAGAAAGAAGCAGACGTGGAAGCCTTTACGGCCCACCCTGACGCCTGATGTGCCCTTCTTAGTGCATACTCAGATTTCCTGTCCTCTGGTTTCAGTGCCTCCGCCATATCTCCAGCGATAGCGGTGTTTGAAAAAATTGGAGTAAGGGATGTGTCCACAGAGGGAACCTCCAAGAGATTGGTCAGGGATGGCGCCACGCTAAACAACTTTTTGTCAGAGGACCCTGGAACAGGAGAAACCCCCAGATTGGTCCACTGCTTTTTTACTGTGTTAACAAAAAAGGGAGGACAAGGAATGTGTTTTTGGGTCACCGTGGGTTCAGCGAACAAAGGATTGGAAGCTTGACTGGTAGAAGGGATGGGTTGCGGGTCCGGCTCAGGCGCGATCTGGGATGTAGCCGTGGCCTTGGCTAGAATGGTTTTGAACAGGGTGGGATCAAAAAGGCCTACGAAAGGAGATGACTCCTGAGGAGCATCCTCATCTTCCGATAAGGCAGCTCCCCGTGATTCATCAATTTCTGAATAGGAATCCCCACTCTGTGAAGATTGGTCGGAAATTATGGAACAAGCGTAATCAGGGGTGGTGGATTGACGCTGGGAGGGCGTAGAGGGCTGAGATTTCTGTAGAGATGAAAGACACTCTAATACCTGCGTGAGCATAGATTGCAATTGCTCCGGCGCAAGTGCCTGAGACTGCTCGGGGCGGAGGCCAGCGGCCGTGGGTATGAACGTGGCCGATGAGGCAGGTTGAGGGGTAAGCTGTGGAGCCCCCCCAGCTTGGATTGGGATTAGATGGCACAGGACTAATCGGTCTAGATTGAGATCCACCCTCTGGAGACAATGGCCTGTGGACCTGTGCAATTGTGGTTACCTGAGGACTGAAAAGAGAAGACTCAGAAGTCTCAGGTGCAACCTGTACCGGTTGAGCTCTTTTGAGCTCTGGATATCTGCCTCTCTAGGGCCTGATGTCTCCTAGCAGCCTCCTTTTCTGCTCTCTTGGATGGAGCTTTGCCGGATAAGGCCTTTGCTCTTGCTTTGAGCTTGCGGGCTGCCTCTGCTTGTGGAGATTTGCGTCTCCTTTTACCTGGGGGACTGGTAGGTGCCAGAACCAGTTGAGGTTGCTTGTCCTCCGCCATCGCTCGTGTACCCCTCAGTGCAAGCCTGAAAATGGGTCTAAGAAAGGTAGGAAATAACAGTCTTAAAGTGAAAAAATTGCAAGAAACTGTTAGGTACCAGTATGCTTCTTGTCAAGGTATAGTTGTGACCTGAGAAACCCTTCAGCACAAGTCTGAGGATGGGTTGTAGCAGGTAATGAAAAAAGTGGAAAAACCAGTATGGACTCCTCGCATAGGAGCAAAACCTGAGACCCTTCAGCGCAAGTCTGAGGATGGGTCGCACCATGTAGCAAAGGCTGGATGAAACCAGAACGGTTCCCCGCCAAAGAGTCAGGCCTGAGCCCCTTCAGCACAAGACTGAGGATGGGTTGTATCAGGCTTATGAAGACTTGGAAGGTCAACCTGGGCACCTTTTGGAATAGACTAGGCCTGAGACCCTTCAGAACAAGTCTGAGGATGGGTCTGGAACAGGCCAGGAGCAGAGGTCCAGTGTGGAATTGCAGAACTGGTCAGACCAGTATAGAGCTCCTTGAAGAAAAACTGTGGGACACAGTAGATTATCAATAGGACCTTACCAGGCAGTAGAAAAGAGGGAAGACCAACTCCCAATGAGAAAACAATTTAATACACTTTGCAAAGGATTGCCAGAGGCAATGATAAGTAGGTGTGACTGGAATAATGTTTGGAGATTGTCTTCACTAGTTCTGCTCTCCCCAGAAAGGGGGGGGGGATTAATCCAGTCACCGGTAGCACTAGAATGCTGAATTTAACTTTAAAACACCCCTTGTTACCGATGAAAGAATTTTAGAAAAGTAAACTGGACAATAATTTTTTCCCCCAAAATGGCGGCTGCCAGACACGTGGCGAACAAACCAGGGCTGTGGAGTCGGTAGATAAATGTTCCGACTCCGACTCCTCAGTTTTTTGTACTTCCGACTCCGACTCCAGGTACCCAAAATTTCCTCTGACTCCGACTCCTCGACTCCGACTCCGACTCCACAGCCAGGGCTGTGGAGTCGGTAGATAAATGTTCCGACTCCGACTCCGACTCCTCAGTTTTTTGTACTTCCGACTCCGACTCCGACTCCAACTCCAGGTACCCAAAATTTCCTCCGACTCTGACTCCTCGACTCCGACTCCACAGCACTGGAACAAACTGCTGTGCTACGCCAATCCTGCGGTGCAGGCCTCAAATACAAAATGGCGGACGCCAGCCACGTGACTCTGCAGTGCAGACGAACAGCCCAAAGTAACAAAAATGGCGTCGCCAGCCACGAGGCAACTCCTCGGTAGCCCCGATCGTCTGGAGAAGCTCCGAACGATCAGCTGTTGTTCGGGGCTTCCCCAGCAGATTTGCTCTCTCCCGAAGCGATCGGAAAACTCCGCGGCTCTTCAAGCCTCGTAGAGGCAAAAAAGGAACTTGCCCAGCGAGGCCCCAGGCTAGGATGAGCTTGCCATCGCCCCGTGCCTCCGCGGAGATCCGCCGATCAGCTGGATCAAGCGGAAAACTCCGCAACTCCTGAACAAACTCCTGAGGCACCACGAAGGAAAGAAAAGCCTCTGGCTGAGAATGCAAAAACCCCTCCAAGCCCTTAACTCCCTAACCGGAGAAGAAAAACAAGTCAAATGGAAAAGAATTGGAGGGGGAGGGGGAGGATCCGAGGGAATAAGGTATTTAAAGGGAAATAGAAGGATAATCCACAATTAGGGAATGTAAATTGTTTTAAATAAAACCTGAGTCTGGAGAGAAGAACCAACGTGTCTTGTCTGGGTAAAAGACTAAGTCGGAACTGGGCACATGTGACCCGGCAAGAGGCGTGGCTATCTCTCAGACTTAGTCTAATTGGGTAGTAGGGACTTCAGGAAACCCAATCATGTGGATTATCCATCTATCATGCTGGAGAATTTATTCTTGTTCAATTTACGTTGTGCTGTCCTGGAACTAATGCAGCAGTTGAAAGGGTTTTTTCAATTGCTAATGATTTTTGGAAAAGTGAGAAATCGAGATTGAATGTTGATACTCTAACTCAGGGGTGTCAAACTGCCGGCCCGCGGTCCGGTTTCATCATACCGGAGCCGCGCCCACCCCATTGCCGGCAATGGCGAAAAAGCTCCGATACGTCGCGCGACGTCACATGACGTCGCGAGTTTGACATGCCTGCTCTAGCTGTAGCACTTGCCGTAAAATTCAATATGAAGGATATTTCTTGTTCAAATATTTCCAATATATTGTTAGAAGATGATATATTGACAAAAAATATTCATTCAATGGAAAAGTACTCATTTAAATAATAGGCATGTAAACATAATTACAATATAAAATGTTATTGTTACAAATGTTTTTTATTATGCATTTATCATATTATAGTGTATTCTGTATTATTGTTGTAATGAATAAAATGTTTCTTTTATTTACGATATTTTTTCTTCAATTTATTTGTGTCCTCCTTTTCATTGTAAAAAACTTGGTCACCTTACTATAATTGGTTTACTGATGGGTCAGGTTTTATTGCAACAATAGAACGATATGCAGACTATGCAGTAGTCTCACTTGATAAAGTCATAGAAACTGGGCCACTCCCAAAAGGCACAAGTGCTCAGGCAGTAGAACTGTGGGCTCTCATAAAGGCACTGGAAAAAGCAAGAGATGACAGTATAAACATTTGGACTGTTTCTAAATATGCATTCCTCACATTACATGTACATGCTGCAGTCTATAGAGAGAGAGGACTTATAACAGCTGTGCGTGGACCAAAGAGGGTAGCTGTCATGCATTGTAAAGGGCATCAGAAGGGGTATGATGAAGTAGCCCGAGGAAATAGAGCAGCTGATAAAGAAGCAAGGTTATCAGCAACTCGAGATAATCACGTTTACCCTGACATGACAGCTTGTGTAGTATTGGAAGTACCAAAAGGACTGAGCCCTAACTAAAGCGGAGGAACTACAGGCAAATGTAGATTTGCAAGGACACAAGTAGGGAGAGTGGTATGTACTCCCAGATGGAAGGGCAGAGAGGATGAACCGGACTATAAAGGAAAAGGTGACAAAGGTGTGCCTTGAAACTCACCTTAAGTGGGTGGATGCATCGCCACTTGCACTTTGGTCTGGGAGGTGCACCCCTCAAAAAGGAATTAGGCTATCTCCTTTTGAAATGATGTTTGGCAGACCCCCTGTCATAAGTACTAGTTTGAAAAATCATATAGGGGACTTAAGTCAAATAGGGACTTCATGGGTAAGTCAAATGGTGGGAGAGTTAAACAAGTAAATACAAGAAATCCAACAATATTGTGTGTCCCTTAGTCCACCATTTTTGCGTACCCCCAGTCATAATATTCAAGTGGGAGACAAAGTATGGGTAAAACACTGGAAAAGGGAAAACTTGAAACCTAGATGGAAGGGACCGTATACTGTGGTCATGTGTTATTCATGTGCAATAAAGGTGTTAGAATCCAAGTCTTGGATTCACTGGACTCGAGTTAAGCCTGCACCTGATGAATATTGGGAGGCAGAGCAGGACGAGGCCCATCCTTTAGTGGTGCACTTAAAGAAGCGTCCCTTATAACTGCCCTACCAGCAACGGGCAGGCAACATACGGGGCAGAAGAGGCCTTACTGGTGTCACCCCGGAAGCTGACCCTCTACGTACGGCTGAAGACAAGAACAAGGAAAACAGCTGTTAATGTGTTAGTAGTGGACTGTGTAGTATAGGTTGAATCTTCTTTCAAGGAATGGTAGTCCGAAAATACATAGCCATAGGTGCAGTGAATCTGGCATTAGTGGGTCTGATCACCCTGGTTGTGACCTGCTGTATTGGACACCTTTTCTTCTGGAACCGTCCTAATTCCAAAGAAACAGGTGTTGCACCTAAAAGCACTGACTGTAACCAAGGACAGTGTGTATCTCCTGGAGACACGTATGTTTGAAGAACCCTGGGAGTGGGTCCTCTGTAGTTTAATAGGGGCCTTGGGAGTGTGGGCAATATATTTAGCAAATAAGGTTAGGCTGTGTGGCTCACCCAAGGTTGACCCTGTCCTTTCCCAAATCACCCCTAATCCCATCCATCTCCCTGATGTGGTAATTTCATAATTGTAATTGTTTCCCTTGTTGTGGCTGTGAGTGTGAAACAGAGTGGGACATTGGATTTACAGTGACTCATTTTGGATTGACAAACTTGAATTTTCTATGGCTTTGGTTACTATTTGCAAGTGGCCTGGTGGGTGATAAGGCCCTGGACCGTAGTCCCAAATGTTGTGATAATGGCCAATTAACTCCTCCCATGCTTGAAGAAGGCTCTGGGGACGTTAAGGATCTCAAAGAGCAAGGCAGGATCAGGGCCCAGGGTTTGGGTCCTTGGAGAAAATGGGAAGGAAATGCTACTTTGATAAAGTGCCCAAGCCAATTTGAACCACCCAGATTCCCACTTTGGCTCTATAGCCAGCCCATGAAGGGATTCTGTATTTCATTTCCCTTTGGAAATAAAAGCTCCCGTTATCTCCTCGTCAAAAACCTCCACTACAGCCGTTAACTGGCATGTTTATGGCTGGCACCTTGGGAGTCTGGAGTAATGAGAATGGCCATCGATTTCATGCCTTCTCCATGAACATGGCAGTGTGCTTAGAAGAAAATGGGGTATTTTTCTTATGTGGGGAAAAGGCATATGTATGTTTACCTACCAACTGGACTGGGACTTGTACTCTGGTACACCTTTTCCCAAGGATGGGTGTTGTTAATGGGGAACAAGCCTTCCCTGTTCCTCTCATGGGACATATAAGAGTTCCCCTAGTTATTAGCCATCCTAGGGATGGGCACGGCAGTTGGAACAGACGTAGGAAGTTTAGCCCATTCTGCAATACAGTTTCAGCAACTTTCTGAGGAATTTCAATAAAGCCTAAGTCAGATTGCTGGGACTCTGGTAGAAGTCCAAGATCAGATAGACTCTTTGGCAGCAGTAGTCTTACAAAACCGGCGTGCTCTAGAATAATAATAATAAAGTTGGAAGGGACCTTGGAGGTCATCTAGTCCAACCCCCTGCTTAGGCAGGAAACCCTATACCATTTCAGACGAATAGTGGCAAAGGCAAAAAAGTGGCAAAGGACTTGCAAGATAGAGCATCCAGAATTAGACAAGGAATACAAGGAACTGACTCGTGGTTCTCGTGGCTACCAGGCACTGCCTGGGTCAAACAAATGTTGTTTGTCATGTTATGTGGAATAGCAGGACTAGCCTTCATCCCATGTGTAATTCCTTTACTCAGACAATTAGTTATGAGGTCAGTAAAAGAAATCTGGGTTGAAAAGGAATTGATTATGATAGAAGGATCCTTGGCAAATAGGTTCACCTCAGACCCACGGAGTGAACATGAGGATCCAGACAGTGGAGTGTATGTACGGCTTACACCCTGGGGATTGGAGGAAATGCCTGAGGAAGATGACTTCTGAGAATCACTTTATGGATTTTTCATTCTTTCTTATTATTGCTATCTGCCTTTAGTTTGAACTGGCAACAGGAAACAGAAAGGTGGGTGCCAGTCTAAAGTGTTAATCATGCCATATGTGATGCCTATCCAACTATGCGAAAATTCTGCTAGGCTATTTTTGCTTGCTGGAAAAAAAAAGCTAATGCTTAAAAAGAAACTATAAAAGTGAGACTCAAATTGTAACCTAAAATTTGGTCTCAAAGGGGGGAAATAAGGCAGGAGGACCTAGGTCATGGAGCGAAACATGAAACTTAAATGCGTGTACAGTCATAAGACAAGACATGAGTTATAAAGCGGAACATGAGTTCTAAATACGTGTATTAGTTAGAAGGAGAACAAAAGGAAATGGAAAGATGTCAAGACCCAGGTTCAATTGTCGGTCGCACAAAGGTGTCAGAATTGCTGCTCAGCTACAGCTAACCACATAGGCCTTTATGTCTCATCTATAGCTAACCACAAATATGTTACAGGAAGTTTAGACGCTGTAGGTAGGAACTTTAGCATAGCAACAGGGGGCCTGTAAGGGGGCTATGATTCAAAGCAACCAATCCATGCTATCAGTTACATTTCCGTGTTTTGCTGTTTCTGACCAGAATATATAAACTTGTGTTTTGTTATGAGAAGCTGTTCAGATGTGGCTACAAATATAGTGCTCTGAACCTTTTGCACAAAATAAACCAAACTTTGAGTTCAGTTCAAACAGATTTACCCTCAAATGTGTACAAGGCTGCAACTGTAAGGTAGCCAGTTAATGAACAGAAATCAGGACAAACCAGCAGCTTAAACCTTGGGATGCCTCACTGATCCCAAGGCAGAGTCCCACTATATTTACACACCAAAGGTTTTCTCCAAGAACAGCAAAGAGGCCAACATGGCAAAGGAAGAACAGGAGGCCTGATGACAAGAATATCAGATTCTACAGGACAAAATCCCCACCTCCAGTTGTCCTGATTAACCTTTGCACCAGCAGGGGGTGAGGACAGCCCCCATGAGAGTTGAACAGGAAGACTGGAAACGGCAGTTAGATTTATTAGTAAACTGCCCAAAGAGCAGGGGAAAGGAAACTGGAACAGAAATGGAATAATGCAAGCTTTACACTATCCCCCAAACTGGAACCTCTGGTATTTCCTGAACAACTATACCCACCAAAATAAGTCTGTAGAGTAATTGCAACTTCAGGAAACTATCAGCAACTGCAAATTGCCCCCATATTTCTTTCTGAAAACTACACACCAGGCTCCTCTGTTTCAGTGATGCAAAAGTCTATTAATGAAATGGGGGGGGGGGGGCACTGAGGGGAAAGAAGATACAGAGAAGCAACCCCATTCAACTCCAAACAAGTACTGTATGGGGCAGAAACAGACAGCCGGGGGGGGAGGAAAAGGGATGGTGGGCTGCAATGTAATCCTAGATTTCGATCGGAATCTAGTAGAAACGAAACAAAACACAACGACTCCGACTTTTCCCCCTGTCCGTTAAATTAACGTGCAGGGAACTAAAGAATTTAGAGACAAGTCTCCGTTTCCCCCGCTGCCTCCCAAACACATATCCAGAACAAAGTCTGCAAAAAGAGGAGACGCAGGTAATCAGAACTCTTACCTGGAAAGCACATCCCTCTCCCTCTTTCCTCGTAGTTTCTAGGGCATGCACAAAACTCTCGCCTACCCCTAAAAAGCCAGTCCTGCTCTCACGAAGTCAGAGGCACACACTCGGGTCCCAGACCTACAAAGTTATACAGAAAGGATGCCTAACCCGACTGGACGGAGGGAGGGAACGCTACGTTGCGCTTCTGAGTGCGCGCGCGCGCCAGTGCTCAAGCAGCCATTAAAGCCAGTCATGTGCTTCGGTGAAACTTTACACTGGAACCGAGTTGGGGAGGGGCTTGGGGGAAGGGAGACAGAATAAGCGAGGAGACGGAGGTAGGTCAAGCCACGCCCATTTCCTTTTTCCCAGCCAATGGATGCTGCTGCAAGGGTCGTGGAGGAGTGGGTTGGAACGAAGAAAAGACTAGGAAAGTTCTACGCTCGGTCGTTACAGAAGTAACCCTTTGAAGTCTGCCTTTAGTGGATGTGGGTAGAGGGAAAGTCTCGGCGCATCCTTCTCGGGGACAGCGCTCGCGCATTTCAACGGCCCTAGCTTGTAAGGCTCAACGGGTACTTCGTTGAGAGTCAGCCCCGCTTAGAATGTAATCCTGCATATGGCAACCTGCGGTTTCCATTGAAAGCAAATAGAGACTTTCACGACACTGACGTGTGTATTGCTATTATCCGAGAAACTGCTGAGGATTCGTCTGTTATTCCGTTCAGGTCGCGGGCTAGGATAGTCCTGTATATTGACTGGGAGCGCCACACTTACTCCCTGTCTGATGTGCACATCCTAAAGGTGATGATGCAGTTGCTGAGAAAGTACAACGGGCGTTTCTCACAGAAGGATGCCAGGGTCTAAAAGTTGATGCGTGTACTAAGAAACGGAGTTGCAAGTCTGAAATTCCTTTACTCAGTTCTCCATCACGAACTCCCTGCTTGGCTCTCAAAAAACCTCTGTCACCTGCAACATGGGGAATAACCACAGGCCTGGTTCACATTATTGGCATAAAGACTGATAAATTATGGGAAGCATCATGAAAAGTGCACTCCTGTTCACAGCTGTTTAGAAGAAATCCTATTGTATTCAAATCAATTCACATCTACTTGGAAACCTCTTTTTGAAAGCCCTTATCTAGCATATTGTTTTTCAGGCAAAGGGCTTTTGGCTTTTTATGGGTGTTGAAAGAAAAATCTTCATCAGGGTCCGTCCAGTCCAAGCCAGGAATAAACAACATGGAGACTGCTTTAGAAAGAAAGTTGCTGTTTGTTGGAAAGGAGAGCCAGACAGAAAGATGGCTCTGGAAAGTGTGCCTTTCTGGTATTCTGATTGTTCTGATCCAGAGTTAAGTTGCTTCATAATCCCAGATCATACAGATAACTCAATAAGCATGATTCCAAAACAGATAATTTATTCAGAGAGAAATACTTGCATTTGTTGTGGATTCTTCTGGATATCGCAATCTGTTCATTCTTATAGGTAAGAAATTAATACTTCCTCCATACCAACTTCTAACGTGGAATGGGGCCATCTGAGTCCTGCGGTAGCCCCATGCTATATCAGACAAAGCATTCCAAACTGGCCCATGGCCAGGATATCCTGTGATGAGCTCGGTAACTCCTCCCACATACCTGATAACATGAGATAGCTGACTAGCTAAACTACATTACCCACAAGCCATCTCTTAAGGAGATAGCATTTAACCCAATAAATGCCAAACATTCTAACATACAGGCCTACATGCTCTAGTCAAGGTTACACGATCCAGAACACTCCCCGCTTGGAAATTTAAATTTCCACTGCTAACTAACTGAAATAAGCAAAGAAAGCGTAGCATTAAGCATGCAATTCTCATTGCTAACTAACTAGTGACTAAAATAGGTAAAAACATGGTGTCTTCGATGACATAAGAGTCCATGATTTTGCAGGGTACACCAATCATGTGCTCCCACGCTTCACCCATGTGAGATGCATGGGGAGGGTAATTTTTGGCCTTCAGACATTTGTCAATCACTGGATCATGACAAATATCTTCAATAGTCTGTAAGTCTTTGCAGGCTCCTACAAGGTTAACTCTTGGGATGCTAAGACAAGTGATCAAGACAATCAAAACTACGCCCAAACTCAGGTGTCTCTGCTTAGAGGAGGGTTTGAAGCAGATTGGTTGAAGTTTACTGGGTGCCTGAGGTTGAAGGTTGGCATATTGATCTGGAGCTGGAAGCATATAGCGTGTTCTCTGTGGCATCTGGCTGTCTGGACAAGCCAAGAACTCAGGACCTTTTAGCCAGATCAATTCCGTTAACTGTGTGGCGAGGTTGGGCCACTTAACTTGATTCACAAGGTTCTTATCTGTTGGCACATGTTGCCATTGTTCAGGGCTTAAAGATGTTTCAATCTTTCCTACTCTATTGCCTACATAGACGTAGAAGTGTCTGCTTTGTTTGCAGATGTAGCTTGACATCACCTTGCTGTCTGCGTAGAAGGTGGTAGATTGTAGTTCAAGGCGCAACGTCTTCTCTGTCAAGTTGGTGAGCTTTACAGCCAAAGTGGTACCACGTAGTTCTAGCCTTGGTACTGTGTGGCCTTGTATTGTTAGTCTCGCTTTTCCAAAGAAGACACCGAGACTGCAGCTCTCCCCGCTGTAGACTCTGATGTATCTTATGGTTGCAATCAAAACGACGTAAGTGTGGCTCTCCCTGCTGTAGACTGTGACGTATCTTAAGGCTGCATTTACCTTCATTGACACATCTGAGGAAGCGTACAATTCTTTCCTTTGTACGGTGGTGGGTGAGCTGGAGACATACATGTGCTGCACTTGTATGCTTTGGAGACATCTTGGGAGTACACTCCACGACTCCCAGTCTTGTTTCTGTTCTGGCAGATGCGGATCATCCCAGTGTGTGGTGCTCAGGGAGCACGCGCGTAGCTGCAGACATTGTTTGTCTTCTATGGACAAGGCTAAGTTGTTGTAATTCTTACTGGTCTGGAACACTGTTGCTTCCAAAACAGGTTTGGTTGTCACAAGCGTGAAGTGTTCTTGGTGTGGTTTTAGGTGAGGTGCTCTTCCATTACTGGGAATGGAGGTTGTTGAGATATTCACCTGGGTTGGAGTTTGCGGTTGATCGACACAAACCGTCCCTCCTATGGACCATCCGAGTTCCGTCTTAATGGCTACTGGGGTTCCTGGTGGACCTTTGATTCTTTCATCGGAACCAATGGACTCCGGGGCGTCTTGTCCCACCATGAGTAGGATTTCGGCTTCAGGATTTAGAGGAGGGATTAAATCGGCTATGTGCGCTAAGTGAGGTATTTTTCTTGCCGCCTCTGGTGTCGAAATTTTGCTGCGAACATCTGGTAAGGTCTCCCATTCTAACACTGATGGTAACAGGAAATGTGAACTTCCGTCTATCGATTCTATGTGAAGACCTGTGATTTTCCTCCCCGCCGTGCGCATTGGTACTGTGCACGTATTTATTGTGAAATGCTTTAGTTCACTCAGGAGGTCGAAGAGGTCGAAAAGGGCAGGCTTAGCTATTGTGACCTTACTGTGTGCATCTCGTATGATGTACATCTTTACAGCTCTTTCAGGTTGTCCGTCGGGGTAGACTTTTGTTAGACAGACGGGTGAGCATGAAGGAGGACGCGGTGTGTCACCACATATATCTGTGTAGTACGTCCCATACATTTCTGGGTGCTCTTTGGAGTCACGTTGAGTCTCCATCGTCGTAGGAGGGGTCGAAGTCACTTGTTGTGTCTCCTCAGAGGGTTTCTTAGATTCTAAATGCAAGGCTGCCGGGTGCTTGTCACTGTTACACAGGTGACATTTCACCCTGACTGCGCAATCTTTGGCCACGTGATCTATAGAGTCACGGCATTTGAAGCATATCCTATGCTCTTTGAGTAGGGCCTTTCGATCATCCAGGGATTTTTTCCCGAATTCTCTGCAATTGTTTAGAGAGTGTGAAGATTTATGAATTGGACAAGTCAGGCCTTTTCTTGGTGGGCGAGGTTTGGAATGAATACTCCTCGGCATTTGTTTGTCTGAAGTCTTCTTTGGCCGGGCCGTGATCTCTGTTTTGTACAGTGAAATAGGGGTTTTACCCCATGCATTTTGGACGGGGCTCTTGGCTGCATCAGAGTTTACACTGCTCCGCCTGGTCATTGGAAAATGTGTTTCTCTGATGGAGAGGTATAGGGGATCATTGTAGAGTTCTGCCTGGTCATTGACAAATTCAGCAAGAAAAGCAAAGGGGGGAACTCTATTTTGATTCTTTTTCCTATAGGCAACAGAGATCTCGATCCATTTGTCCCATATCTGCCATGGTAGTTTTTGGACGATAGGGTTTTGCGCCCTGAACTGGTCAAGGCAGGCTAGTCCCGGCAAGGTAGGATCCTGTTGTGCTGTCTGTAGCTGAGTAAGGAGTGACGAGAATGTCTTCAGCTGGCGAAGTTCGTTGATTCTCATTCTAGGGAAATCGAAAACGTGGTCCAGGAGCAAGCACTCTGTCACTGTAGGTTCACCGTAGTCCTTGTCGAGTGCAAGCCAAGCTTTTTTAAGGCCGATGTCTGGGTTACCCAGATGGGATGCGAAGATGTTGTTCACTACGTTTGTGGATTCTGGGCCTAGCCAGGCTGTCAACTGCATGAGCTCCTCGAGGATGGCACGCTTGAAGATGTGCTTCCACAATAAGTACTCCCTCCCTGGTTTGTCAGAGAATTTTCGTATGCCTCTGGCTGCCATGTCTAACCTTCTTCCACCGAATGTTGGGAGATACATCAGTCCCGTGTGTGGGCTGTAGACAGGCGGAGGTGGTGCGTTGTTTCCGAGAGCGGGGGCGTGCGCCATGTCTGGCTGGTTACTTTCTTCAGCATGTTGTCCGCTGAGGGTACCTTGCCATGTCACGTGCGATGGACCTTGTTGGCTTGGTCTGAATTCCTCTGCACTGACGTTGAGCGGAGGGAACCTGACTTCTTGTGTGCTTACTCGTTGGAGGGTTTCTCGTCTCTCAGGTGGTGCGTTGCTGGCTCCCTGGTAGGCTGGCACAGCTGGTAGTCGAGATTCTCCTATGTGATCAGATCTGTTAGCGGTTCCTTGGGATGCTGCCTCCTGTTGGCATAGCAGGGACTCTAGTCTGGCTTGAGTTCTTGCAATCTCATCCCCGAGCGGCAGCTGGTCCTGCTGTGGGGCCGTTGCCACTGTAGGTGGGCCCATCCGGTTGCCATCAGTGGTATGGTTTGGTGGGTTCAATGGGGCAGCAACGGTGGGAAGATCTTGTGACCTAGATGTTGCGACGTCAACTCTCTGGCTGACTGGCACATCTGGCCATTGAGATTCTTCTCTTCGTCTGCTTGGTCTTGGGGGGCTTGTGGATGGCTGTTGCGCTCTCACTTGTTCACGTTGAAACGCGCTTTGGTTGTCCACGTAGGCCTGCACACGGCTATGCCGATCTTCATTCTCCAGTTGTTCCCTATTGGGCAAGAAAGTGGTGTGTTGGAGTGTTCTCTGAAGGCCTTTCGCTCTTGCCGTTTTGTCTGTCACTTCTCGTTGGCTTTGTACAAGCTCAAGCTCTTCTTGAGTGGCCTTTATTTTGGCCTTCATTTTAGCTGCTGCAGCTTTTCGTTTGGCCTCCATTTGAGCTGCTTCGGCCTCCCTTTGAGCTGCTTCAGCTTTTCGTTTGGCCTCCCTTTGAGCTGCTTCAGCTTCTCGTTCGGCATCCATTTGAGCTGCTTCAGCTTCTAGTTTGGCCTCCATCTCAGCTTCTTCGATTTCCATCGCCGCCAATTCCTTCTTTTTCCGCTGCTCCTCTTGTAACACGCGAAAGACTGTGTTGGCAGCTTCAGCATCGATGATTGCTTGCTCTGCCTGTGAAATTCGGGATGCTTGGCTATGACGAGAAGACGCTTTTGAATGGCGAGAGGCGCCTGTAACATGAGATTGTTGTGACACGCTGGAGTACACCTGGGCTCGTGGTGAGTTGTGGCGAAAGGGTGAGGCTTTTCCAGAGGCATGAGATGGAGCCACATGTGATCGCTGGGATGGTGCATGCGAATGGCGGGAAACTTCAGACTCGGCCCTCTTGACTGGTCTGTCTTTCAGGTAAGGCTCATGCTCTGGGAGGCATTGTGAGCTCTCTAGAAACTTCTTACGTTCCTTGTTTTTTAGCTTGAGGCTTTGCATCTTGCTATCGACTGTTGGGTCTCCTAATTGCACCTGAATGTCTTCGAGTTGCCGTTTGGAGCCCATCCATTGCACGAAGGCGTCTTCCTTATCTTCTTCCAATACGTGCGCACTTTCGGGGAAGAGCTCCTCCTTAGGCCCTTGGTAGAGTTTGCGTAATTTCTCCCAGTCTCTTTCATGGCGCTTGTAACGCGACTCCCATCTTTCCATCAGATGTGAGTGCATGGCTTCTGTAGGCTTTCTTTGTTGCCTCAGGTCATAGAGAACCTGAGACGTCTTGGGCCTCACTGAGGCTTGAGCATCAGCCTCTGTGTACAGGTCAAGGTTGGCTGTTTGCAGTATTTCTCCTTGGCCGACTAGTTGGGATGTCTCATCTAGGCTGGTTGGTTGAACCCCTTCTTCTAGATCTAGGAGACACTCTGCCATAGCTAGGACAGGTTCGGTAACTTCCTAGCTATTTTGAAGCGAATTCAATGAACTTCGCTCTTTGACCACTAGGGGGCGCTACTTGCAGATCAGCTACTGGGGTGCTGTCTGTGGGTGGAGGCACCACTGGGTGCACTCTCCTGTGTGTGTGGGTACTTCAGCGAAGTTCACCCTTTGACCTCTAGGGGTCACTTCTTGCAGGTTAGTCACCAGGGTGCTCTTCCTTCGAGGTTCACCCTTTGTCCACTAGAGGGCTTTCTCTGTGCGTGATTAAAGGCTTGCGTGGAGTTTCTCCTTTAACCACTAGGGGGCGCTTGGAGAAAGGCTAGCTAAATTATTTCTTCTGAGAATCACGTTGCCCATCTGTGGCTACTGGGAGAATGCTGAGCTTCTACTAGCTCCCATAAACTCCCACCTGGTCGTTAGGTTGCAAGTTGGGGACTGCTTGGGACTCTAAAATCCGCTTGGTCATCAGCTTTGTGTTAATAAGCAAGGTTAATTGCTGCCTTTTCTTCTCCTTAAATTGCCCTCAGCATAGTCACCACTAGAGGTAACTGCTTGCGTGAGTGATTACTTTGGGTGAAGTTCACTCTGTACCCTCTAGGGGGTGTTGGTAGCCTTGGATGAATTCAGGGAACTTGCTCTTTAACTATCAGAGATTCACTCTGCGTAGTTAGAAATTTTCATTCAGTGAAGTACCTTCTTTCCCCTCTAAGGGGTGCTCTTAACTTGGGTTGATGCGTCACCAGAGTGGAGGGGTGCCTTTCTTTCAGCAAGGATAAAATTGCTGAATAAGTGTTATGTGCAGATTAGCCACCAGGGGGTGCTACTGCATTGCTATTTGCAGGAGTGGGCTCTGTTGTCCTGGTAGCCAAAGGCCTTTTTTCTCCCCATTGAGATTCTTAGCATTCCAAGGGGAGGCAGCTCTTCCTTTGAGTGAGTCAACTTACTCTCATCAGACGCTGGTTGCTATGACAACAAATGGTTCGTTGCCAGAGGCCAGCCGGGGCAAATGCCTGTTCTTAAGCAATGCTGAGCTTGCAGGGGAGGGGTTCGCCCTTTCTGAACATTAAACAAGGCAACAGAAGTTTTTGATATGCTTTGAATTTGCCAGCAGGTTTGCAGAAAATGCATAGTTTTTAACAACCTCAAATAGCTCTCTTTCTTCTGCTTTCCAAGCAAATGGGCTTGGCCTCACACACATTCATTTGAAACAATTCTCTCATTGCTTCTTCCCCTTCTTCTGTCTTGCCTCAAGCTGTTTGAATCGCTGGCAAAAAAAGGGGGGTAGCTGCCCAACGCTCCTCTGATTTTTAGAAATACAGTCTTTACATGCAAGAAATCCTTACAATGAGATGCAATAGGCAGCAAGCACCCAATGTTTCTCTGATTCATAAAAGCAGTCACTTTATTACTGTCCTTGGTAACCTGATTACTTCCCTTAGCAACAATCAGCCCGTTCACAGATTTGTGAGTGGGAAGGAGGTCAGCATTCTTGTGGCAAGTTGTTTGAACACTGAGACCTTTCCATTGATTTTAGCAACACAGATAGTAATCTCTTGTCCTTTACTATTAGCTGCTAGCAGATGGCTGGTTAAACAGATCCCACAGCAATTTAGCACAAACTCTTCTTTTAAAGCTGATATATAGAAAGGTATAATTTCTTACTGATGCAGACAGATGCTTTAAGGAACAATGCTGAAGCTGAAGTTAATATGAAGATGATTTTACTTTTCTTACTCTAAAGTCAATATGCAGGTAATATAATAATTTCTTACTGTTCTGATCCAGAGTTAAGTTGCTTCATAATCCCAGATCATACAGATAACTCAGTAAGAATGATTCCAAAACATAATTTATTCAGAGAGAAATACTTGCATTTGTTGTGGATTCTTCTGGATATCGCAATCTGTTCATTCTTATAGGTAAGAAATTAATACTTCCTCCATACCAACTTCTAACATGGAATGGGGCCATCTGAGTCCTGCGGTAGCCCCATGCTATATCAGACAAAGCATTCCAAACTGGCCCATGGCCAGGATATCCTGTGATGAGCTCGGTAACTCCTCCCACATACCTGATAACATGAGATAGCTGACTAGCTAAACTACATTACCCACAAGCCATCTCTTAAGGAGATAGCGTTTAACCCAATAAATGCCAAACATTCTAACATACAGACCTACATGCTCTAGTCAAGGTTACATGATCCAGAACACTGATAGTGGTGGGTTAATCCTATTATGTCCCAAAGGTCATATCCTGCTTCCCTGGGGCTGTGGGTGATGACTGTTGGATTTTTGGTGTGAGGGATTATTGATTCTAGGGATCTTTCTAATCCCAGCTTCCTGACTCCAATCTTTCTGACAAGATTATCACATCTGCCTTTCTGCAGACCTGGTTTCTGTTTGGGGCAGAGAGACTTGGGGGGGGGATTGGTTTCTGCCTTTAAAATCCTTTGGGGAAATATATTCTGCCTTTTTAATATTTCCTTCTCTCGCGTGGGAGCTGACTTCCCACAATCGCCCCTTTGTGCCATAAGAGTGTGAGTGACACACTTTTACTGGCACAAGATTAAAAATTGATCTGGTCAGGGAGATTTGATAAAGAAGCTTTTAAACTCTTAATGCAAAAAGAGAAGGCGCTAATAAAGACAGCAGAAAAAGATCCCTGCAGTGGCTCCCAAAGGGGGAGCTTCCAACCCATAAAGGTCCAAAAGTCAGGGCAAAAGTTCTGTTAGGTGGAAAATAAATTTATAGTGTCCAATATTCTATGCCAATTATTTTAGATGTTTGATGTCACTTTGAGCTTTCCAGTCAGGTCTGCACATTCCTCAAAACTACTCACAGCCATGTTTGCCTCAGTACATAACCACTGGCTGCCCATTTTCAAGGGTTGCTTTCTGAGCCTGCCTTAGCTCTTAGTTTAGTGCATCCAGGTTTGTAATGTCCAATTGAGGTTAGCCAGTGTGCAAGCTAGGCTATTAAATTGCACATAGTGAGCCCTAGGACTCTCACTCTGAGTCCACCAGTGCAACATTTTCAGGGCTTGTGTTTGGAGATCTCTTTCCTGCTACCTCCTCAGTGAGAACATATGCATTGCAAATCGCCTGAGGGGGCCTGATTCCCTCCCCCTTGGAATTTGCAGTGCCACAGAGCAAGAATCAGTCTGGGGAGCTTTACTGAAGGTAGGTGAAGGGGATAGACTCAGTGTGATTCTGAATGGTGTGTGTGCGTATGTGCATGTAGCTACTCATACGAAACAGGCAATGCAAGCATCCTGGACAAATTTTCCCTCCCACCAGACAGAAGTCCAAGGTGTTCAATACTTGCTGTGTCAACCATTCCCAAATGCCATCCCTCCATAAATACATTCAAATGGCTTATTACAATACAAATGAGACAAGAAAGAAAACCTTGTAGTGAGTTTCCACCCTCCCCCCATAGTCTTCCTAGTTGTCTTCAGAGGCTTCACGTGGGGACAGATGGCTCCAGGGCTCCTTTCTTCCTCTGCAGCTTTCACAGGCATCTGGGGGGATGGTAGGACTTGGGAAGATCTGTTCCACTCTGGTTGCATGGTGACTTTCTAGTGGATGGCTGGATTCAAACCTAATTCTCTGGCTCAAATGGATGGAGGCAGCGTCTGGGTCAGTGTGCTCTACTTCCAAAAGGTTACTGAGTCATCTGTGCAGGGCTGAAAGACATGAGAACAAGATCTCCTCCCCCCTTTCTGGGTGATCAGACAAAGGCATGGAGAACAGAAGATAAGAAATGGAGAAGTAGAATTGGGGGAGGGGGGTAGCTTGTAGACAGAGTTTGAAAAGGCATTAATACTGCAGTTGTTAAAGAAACAGATAAGACCAGTCACAACAAAATGGGGACACCACAGATGAGGACAAAAGAAAGGCTGGATTCTGGTAAGAGAGCAACAAAAAAAATGAAAGGTCTCACTTCTGAAACTGAACATTTGCAACATGTTAAAGAGGACTTAAGGACTTGCAACATGAAAATGCTGGGTAGCTTGAGAATGCTGAAAGCTCCAAATAACTTTAAAAGCCTAATATTTTAAGGTGTGCAATTTGCCAGTGGCAGGAGAGTCTACCTTTTATATCTGTTTTCAAAATATTTAAACATCATGACAGCATTTTGCCCAGCATTACCAATGCACAATTTAGATAAAAATACCACATTAGAGATTGAAAATAAATGCTTATGTGTTCCAGGATTAGTTCCATAGTAGTTTCACTGATTAGTGATAGGATAAGAAAAGTAACTTAAGAAGAAGATTATTTCCCTACACAAGCAAACTTGAGCTCATGAGGCTCTTTTTTTTTTTTTATTATAAATTTTTATTATTTTCATCATAAAAAAAAGCACATCACAAATACATCACATTGTAAAAACCCTACCCCCCACCCCCCACCCCCGGACTTCCCAAACCTAATCCCAGGATACTATTCAACTAAAAGTAAACTAATATTAATATCCCTAACTCCACAAAATATTGTTGTACATAAGTAGGTGAAATATATATATAAAAAAAAATTTTTTTTATCTAAAAACCTAAATTATATTCCACCATTCTATGCTTATTTTGAATATAAACAATCCATCTTCTCCATATTGATAAAAATTGTTCATT
>NW_015388139.1:182776-192663 GCF_001527695.2 Protobothrops mucrosquamatus
TTCTCACCTACATCGTCCACAAGGGACGACTCGGGAACTCAACTCCTACCTCGGGCAGCTCACCTATCCCCCTATGCCCAGGGGAAAGGTATCAAGCCGTTTGACAGCTGATGCAGGCTGTCAAAACGGCTTTTACGCAGAAACAGGCGGGAGCAGCAAACAGCTGCGTCCAGCGAAGGCGCCTGCCACCGGAAGTCCGAGCTCATGAGGCTCTTGTAGCTAGTCACACCTCATGTTTCTGGAAAAGGATAGACAGATAAAACCTATTTACAACACATACAGAAAATGTAGAAATAAAACTTTTCCTCTAAATGAGCTTAAAACATTCCCTCCTAATAAGGGAAGGCAAAAGGGAACTCAGTTATCTTCAGCCTATTTTCTGGCCAGGCAAACAGGCTGAAGGTATTTTTCTTTTGGTGGCTTATTTTAAGCAGAATTTCTAGCAGAATTTTAAAATTCTTTTCTCTTTGGATTAGAGACAACAGTTACATTTACCTCACACGCAAAGATTTGACACACATACACACAGACAAGGAAAAGAGTAAAGGAGGGAAAAACAGAACACTCAGCTTTCACGTTAACTCAAATTAGGTAAGGCACAAATCTTAACCATATCACGTGGTTGCATAGAGAGAGAGAGAGAAAATCACTGTTCCTATATTTTATTTTCCTTTTCCTTTTAAGTACCTTTATTTAGCCAAATTGGTTTTTCCTGCTTCATCCCTGAGCAGAGTCCACTCCTGCATAACTTGCATGCACGCTTCTTACTCATTCCCGCCTGGGTGGGCAATTTGGCCCTGCCCCAGGCATTCATCCGTCTCCCTACAGGAGACCCCGTGATGAGACTCCAAGGCTTTGTCCTTGGTCCCTCGCAACCTGTGGAACTATACCACCCGCGGAACTACACCTTCCCCAACAGGTGGAGGTACCTTCCAACCAGTGGTAACCCCTTGGTTTTTCAGGCAAATGGCCTGGGAGGACTCTGTCCGCCAAGATTAATTTAGAGTACGAGTACCTCCTTTCCAGAATAGGGCTCTGCTCAGTGATTCTTAGCTAGTTGCCCAAATCCGATTCTCTCACTCACTCATTCCATTCCATTTTCACACAGCCTTTCCCTTTTCCCTAACAAAAGGGCCTGCGCTTTGGCCAAACCCCCATGCTTTCCAGGGTCTGTCACTTGAATAGATTCTTTCTGCGGTTAGGAAAGGCCAGAGGGAGCAAAATCCAACTGTGATTGGAAAAAGGGTCTTCTCATTCACACACACAGACATAAACACATTTCTCTCATTCCCCTGGGCTTTAAAGTTAAAATTTAGAGGTACTCACCTTCTTTCCAAAGCAGCCCTTGAGCTCAAACTCAAAACTCCCTTTACTATCCTTGCTCCACATGGGCAGAGCCTGGGAAACCCATCCACAGACACAAGGGGTCTGCTGCCAGCAAGATGGGGCTTACTAGTCTCAGTCCACTGGAGAGGTTAGCTTGGAGTCCCATCCTGGGTGCCAAATTGTTGAAAGAAAAATCTTCATCAGGGTCCAGTCCAAGCCGGGAATAAACAACATGGAGACTGCTTTAGAAAGAAGGTTGCAGTTTGTTGGAGAGGAGAGCCAGACAGAAAGATGGCTCTGGAAAAGCTGACCACATATAGTAGAAAGTGGTGGGTTTTATACCTTCTTGAATTTTTGTTTGGAGTTGTTCCTGTGGCATCAACTTTGACCTGAGTCTGAGTGTGCCTTTCTGGTATTCTGATAGTGGTGGGTTAATCCTATTATGTCCCAAAGGTCATATCCTGCTTCCCTGGGGCTGTGGGTGATGACTGTTGGATTTTTGGTGTGAGGGATTATTGATTCTAGGGATCTTTCTAATCCCAGCTTCCTGACTCCAATCTTTCTGACAAGATTATCACATCTGCATTTCTGCAGACCTGGTTTCTGTTTGGGGCAGAAAGACTTGGGGTGGTGGTGTTGGTTTTTGCCTTTAAAATCCTTTGGGGAAATATAATCTACCTTTTTAATATTTCCTTCTCTGGGGGGGGGGCTGACTTCCCACACTGGTGTGCTAGAAGCCACATTCTCCCCAAACAGAAAAAGTGGTGGGGCTAGGGAAAAATGTATTTGATTTGATTTACATGTAATACAAAAAATGCTTTTAATATGACCCATCTCCAGTCATGTTTTAAAATTTTAAAGACCCACTTCAACTAACCACCCATGAAAGCGTTTTAAAAGTGTAGGGGCCCTAACGTGTTTCTTGTACACCCACTCATTCTGGGCAGAAGGGAGGTTCTTCCAAGCCACTATGTACTGTGTCACCCCATGGTGTGTTCATGAGTCTAAAATGTCTTTGATTTCAAAATGTTGTTCTCTCTCAACCATGATAGGTGTAGGCACCGATGGTCCAGGAGGCCTGATATTGGAGGTGACCTCTGGTTTGAGCAAACTTCAGTGAAAAACAGGGTGAATTTTCCATAGATTCTTTGGCAAATCTAATTCAACAGTCACAGGGTTGATAAGGCGCTTAACAGGAAAAGGTCCTATAAATTTAGGCCCCAATTTCTTTGAAGGTTGTAGAGACTGTGAATATTTCATAGAGAGGAATACACAGTCCCCAACTTTGTACAGTTTCTGTTCTACCCTCCATTTGTCAGCTTGGGCTTTATAGGTCTCCTGTCATGGTTCCGATAGATGAAACCAATTAAAAGAACTTCAAGGCAAAGATTTCTTCCTTAAAGAACATTTTATTTAGGAAACAAAGTATCGGCACTTACATAGTTAAACCCAAGACTAAAGTTCCCTCCCCTCTGATACTGTTCTGTCCCCCGTCCGACTCACACCCCCAACCAGTCAGCCGAGGGTTAAAAGACTGCTCAGCACTGCCAAAAACACAGATAAACACTTGGCAGCAACTCCGTGGCTGCCTGCCAAGACCTTTACTGATAACTCACAGTACAAATAGAAATCAAAGTCCAGGATAATTCCGAAGTGCTACAACAGAAGATTCAGTATTGTTCGTCACAAGAGTTGCAAACGGCACACCCCTTGCTTATATAGCCTGTGGGGTGTGGCCCAGTGACTCAGCTGAAATCTCTGGCACGATGTTTTAGCTGCTGCGCACGTTTGTCCCTCCGACGCTGGCGTGGATCCAGCCAAGATGTATCCTCCTCAGAGTCCGACACACCTGGGAGGACCGGTTAGGGTCTTCGTGGACCGAGGACCGGCTAGGGTCTTTGTGGACCGAGGACCGGTTAGAGGAGAGGCAGCCTTCTGTGGCTTCCGGCGTGGTCTCCCCTTCCAGGACCTCTCCCTCCGGACCGGTAGAGGAGAGGAAGTACAAGAGAGCCTTCCTCCTCCGATGATAGGGACCCACAGGACGGAGCCACACTATCCCCCACCGCAGGGCCCTTTCCCCGGGTCTGACGGTCGGGATGTGGTCGGGATGGAAACTGGTCGTGAAAGGCCCGTACCAGGTCAGGGGCCCGAACGGAAGAAGCGTCCACCCAGCTGAAATCTTTGGGCCCGTACCCCTTCCAGGCGATGAGGTATTGGAAGCGCCCCTTCAGCCAACGGGAGTCCCGAATGCTGTCCACCTCGTACATCGAGGTGTCGTCCTCGTCGGCTGCGACTGGAGGGGCAGGTGTTGTCGGGCGTCGGAGATGGCTCGCTGGGGCCTCAGGGACCAGGAGGGACCGATGGAAAACGGGGTGGAGCCGCATGGAGCGTGGTAGAGTCAACCGGTAGGCCACCGGGTTGATGACCGCCTCGACTGGGAAGGGACCGATAAAGCGGTGGTCCAGTTTCCTCACCGGCCGGTCCGTGGGGAGGTGTTTCGTGGACAGCCACACCCGCTCTCCGACTTCCATTGGTGGCGTTGCCCGTCGGGAGCGGTCGGCGACCCGTTTATAGTCCTCCTTCACCCAGATCAGCTGCCGTCGCACCAGTTGCTGCACCGCCTGCAGCTCCGAGAGGAAGTCCTGTGTCTCGGGAACAGGGGAATCTGAGATTAATAACGGGAAAAACCGTGGATGGTATCCAACGTTGGCATGGAACGGAGTCATCTGGGTGGAGGTGTGTTGGGAGTTGTTGAAGGCGAACTCCGCCAGGGGAAGGTACTCGGCCCAGTTGTCCTGCTGCTGGTTGACGAAACAGCGGAGGTACTGCTCCAGGATGCCAATGACCTTCTCCGTGCCCCCGTCAGTCTCCGGATGGTGTGCTGACGATAGGCACACCTGCACCTCCAGCGCAGCCATCAGGCTTTTCCAGAAGCGGGCCGTGAACTGGGCTCCACGGTCCGACACCACCCTGTCCGGCAGGCCATGGAGGCGAAAGATGTGCTGCAGGAACAGACGGGCCGTGGTGCGGGCTGATGGCAGTCCGCGGCACGGGATGAAATGTGCCATCTTAGTGAGCATGTCCACCACCACGAGGACAGTCGTGAACGTGGCGGACAGTGGTAGATCCGTCAGGAAATCCATGGAGATGGCACCCCACGGTCTCTCCGGTGTCGGCAGCGGTTGGAGGAGTCCAGTTTCTCAATTGTCGAAGTACTGACATCCAGCCCCCTTAACAGAAAGGAGAAGTCCTGCAAATCAAGCAAAAGCAAAAGTTAAGGATTTCCCCTTGGTTTGTTTGGATGTTTATCATAAAATTTACAAATAAGTCTATCAGCTTTTACATCAGTACACTTCACCCAAGTAGCCTCTGATAAGGGGGTAGCCCTTCCACTGCACCAAGTATTGCAATTTCCCCTTGTACAATCTAGCATCGAGAATGCGTTTCACTTCGTAATGAGACTCCCCAGCCACCACAAGGGGACCAGGAGCTTTCTTGGGAGGGGGTCTTAGAGTTGATTCTCTGAAAGGTTTCAACAAGCTGCAATGAAATACAGGGTGAATCTTCCCTAAAAGCCGAGGGAGCTTTAATTCTACAGTAACTGGGTTTAAAATTCACACTATGGGGAAAGGACCCAGGTATTTTGGTCCCAATTTTTTGCTAGGCAATTTGAGTCTTAAATATTTCATGGACAGATAAACCTTTTCCCCCACCTGAAATGACCTCTGGGGTGCTCTTTTCCTATCTGCTTGTTTTTTATATGTTTCTGAGGCTTTTTTCAAAGCTTTCTTGGCATTGTCCCACACTTCCTTCCAAGCTGACACCCATTGATCTAAAATCTGAGAGGCAGGTGGTTCCTGGGGGTATTCAGTCATTGGGATGAAATCCCTTCCAGTGGTGATTTTAAGAGGCGTGAATCCAGTGCTACTGTGGGCAGTGTTGTTGTAAGCCACTTCAGCAAAAGGGAGGAGGTCAGTCCAGTTTGTTTGTTGATAATCCACATAGCACCTAAGATATTGCTCCACCATTGCATTCGCTTTTTCAGCAGCCCCATTCATAGACGGGTGAAAAGCCGATGACAGTCCTTACGTTGAGCCAATCATTTTTAGAAAATTTCTCCAAAATTTAGCTGTAAATTGCACTCCCGTCAGAAATCACTCGCTTTGGTGCGCCGTGTAGTCTGTAAATGTGTTTAAGGAACATCTTAGCCAGTTTCTGAGTTGACGGGAGGCTGGAGCAGGTGATGAAATGAGCCTGCTTTGAAAAAAGATCAATCACAGTCCATATTACCGTATTTCCTCTGCTTTCAGGTAACTCGATGATAAAGTCCCTAGTGATCTCTTCCCATGGTTGGGAAGGATCTGCAACAGGCTGCAATAGTCCAGGGGGCTTCCCTGGAATTATTTTCATGGTAGCACAGACTGCGCAGCTTTTTACATAGTTCTCCATATCTTTCTTTAACTCTGGCCACCAAAATTGCCTCCAAATTAAATGCAGCATTTTCTAGTAACCAAAGTGGCCAGCCTGTTTTACATCATGGCTGCACTGGAGCGCTTGGAGTGATTCAGGCAAATATAATTTTCCCCCCTTGTAAGCCAACCCAAGGTAAGGAGGGTTTGATTGTCCTTAAACCATTGATCATTGATCAGTTCTTGTTTTAACTTCTTTGTTAACGGATTGTCAGGGTTAGACAGATTGGGGTCTCTGAGGGGCTATCTGAGAAACAATCTGTGGTGCCGACATAATGGAATCAATTACCTGCTCGCACTGGCTTTTATATTGGGGTAATCTGGATAGGGCATCAGCCAAGAAATTCTTTCCCCCTGGTATATACTTAAGGGTGAAATTAAAACGATTAAAGTACTGCGCCCAGCATACTTGTTTGGGGGATAGTTTACGGGGAGTTTTCAATGCCTCTAGGTTTTTGTGATCAGTCCATACTTCAAAAGGCACCTTGCTCCCCTCTAGGAAATGATGCCACATCAGTAAAGCCCATCTAATTGCAAAGGCTTCTTTCTCCCAAATGGCTCATCTCCTCTCTGTGTCAGTGAATTTTTTTGAAGTGTAAGCACAGGGTTGTAAAATTCCGCTATGATTTTTTGTAAGAGTATTGCCACTACAGCTACATCACTGGCATCGGCTTGAATCATGAATGGTTCCTATGGGTAGGGGTGCTTTAAGACTGGCTCAGCAGGACTTCCGGTTCCGGTTTACGGTGACAGTGGTCGTGCAAAGAGAGTTGTCTCTTCACCGGCCAGTTCTTCTTCGCCGGTAGACCCTGAAGAGGGTTGAAAGTCGCCCTGGAGGGGTGACCACCGATGAGGAGGCTTTTTGGTGACTGCGGGAGGGCGGCAGCTTCTCCTGCGGCTCCAGCTAACTCCTTAGGCCCGACGTAGCAAAGATCGCCCACCAAGATGGCCAATCATGCAGCTGCACCAGCCGAAAGTCACAAGAACATCTAAGCATAAAGAACCACCGTGGATGATCCGGGTGAGACTTTTTGTTTTCCTCTCTTCACCCTACTTTTTTTTCCTGTAAAAAGCTTTTTGGAATTATTTCCCTGCCTTGAGAGAGCGGCGTTTGTTTGCGTGGGAAGAAAAGCGCTGAATAAAAGGACAGAATAACTAACTTTAATGACTATATTTTACTTGTATCTACTCTGGGGTCCTGAAAAAACCCCTACAGTGCTCTACTACCTGATCTAGTTTATATCTGGAGAATATTTCTTTTTCTATTTTCCTTCTAAAAAAAATAAAAAAATCATTTTATTGGTGCCTGGGAAAAGATTCTATAACCCACTGAGGACATCTTGTGGTGAAATTTAATATTGCAATTGCCTGATTTTGTTTGAAATTGAGGTTGGTTTTGACCTTCAAATTACTATAAAAGAGAAAAGATAAAGAAGTTGATGCAGCTGTTAGAAACTGTGGGGGTGGACATTGGTTAACTGTTATTAAATATAGCCTCCACTAAAAGATAAAAGGACTGCTTCCAACTACCATCGAAATGGAGAAACCCTATTTACAACTTTATTGTAAACTTATACTGGAAAAAATTCATGAAGCCATTGAGCAAGTATGCGCTAAAATAAAAGAGATTACTACAGAAATAAGAGTCAGAAACCCTACTTGAAACTTTCAAACTTACTTTCAGACTTCAACTGACTATCCTATAGGCCAAAATATGCCAGAAGAGGAATTAACCAACACCAAAGAGGAATTCATATCATCTCATATGCAACCTATTGAGATTTTTGATGTTCAAAAGGTAACTTTAATTAAACTATATACAACTCCAAAAACAACAGGAATTGATGTACAAACACGATTTACTGAGAATTATGACAACTTTGATAACCAACTACTAACCACAAAACTGGACACAACTGAACATCTTACTCAGCTGAACCAAACATTGAGACTTGAATTTTTAAAGCAACAAGGGTCTAACCACAAAGGAGTCAGGCTCTTAAGACAGAGTATGGGACGTCTTCCCTTGACCCAAATGATATCACAAGGAATAAAGGGAGATCTATTTGTTGAAATAGAGGCTCTGCTATGGAAACCTGCTTGGCACAAAAGGAAAGCCAGAATAAGACTGAAAAAAGAGATCCAAAATTACATGTAATGGGTTAAAAAGGCCTTTTAGAGATATGGATTGATTTAAGGTTTAAGACACAGACTTAGAAGCGAGAGAAAAACTCGTGATTAGTAGAATATATATGTGAAATAGAGTAAGAATGTATCTTTTGAAATAATATGTTTATTTTATGTATGAAAATTACCTTGTAATGGAATGAGAATAAGAAAATGGATTGTGATAATAGAGGCTTTAGAGATTTGGACTGATTTAACAATTAACTGAGTATGTGAAGTTAGCAAGATATTTTGTGTAACAATATGTTTGTTTTAGATATGATAATTATTCGGATGAGATTTGAATCTTACCTAATGGACTGAAATGATTTTTTTGGTCTTGTTTTGTTATAGAAATAGATTGACTGATAGATTATATATACAAAATAGAGTAGAGTAATATTTTTTATCTTAACTAGGATAACTATTTTGTAGTGGAAGAAGAAGTAAGAGAGATTTGTGATAAGAGAAAAATTGGTACTAATCAATGACTTATTAGACTAAGAAATAGAATATATCTGGAAATATTAGAATGTTATTGTTGGAATATTATGTGTATTTTAGAAGGGGTACCCGGAGTGCTAATAATATGTTTATTCAAGATTAAATTGGATTATGGTAATTCTAAATCAGTAAAGCTTAAAAACAGGATTTGGATTTATATAGATGTAATGTAGAAATGGATTAACCTAAATATGTTATATTATTTGAGGGAAACAGAGAGGGAACATTTAATGAATTAATTTGAGTTATATATGACTTTGTCTTTGGATGATTGATTACCCCATCACCACGGTGTTTCTTAAGCACTCTGATGGAAAAGTTAAAAAACCAATAAAACTTGTTGGTTTTTTTTTTTAAAAAAAAAGACTGGCTCAGCAGCAAAAAGTCTTTTTAAGTTCTCAAAAGCGGTTTGACATTCCATAGTCCATTGCAGTGGCTGACCAGGTCGTGACTTCCCCCCTTCTTTGCCAGTTTTTAACAGTTCTGTCAGGGGTAAAGCGATCTCAGCAAACAAAGGGATGAATTGACAGTAGAAGTTTGCAAATCCTAGGAAACTCTATAACTGCTTTCGAGTTTTTGGAGGTTGCCATTCAATAACAGCCTTCACTTTTGTTGGACCCATCTCGATGCCTTCGCTGGAAATTCTATAGCCTAAGTCAGGGCTTTTCAACCGGTAGTACGCGTACCACTTGTGGTACATTAACGAATGGCAGGTGGTACGCAGCCCTGCTAGCCAAGTGTAGTGGAAGAGGGAAAGAGCCAGCGCAGGGAAGGACTTACTGTGAGAGAGTCCTCTGGAGCTGCAGAGTGGCTGAGGCTGAGCCTCACCCCAGGCTCACCCTGCCCCATGAGAAAGGAGGAGGAGGGGGGCGGAGACAGGAGAAGCTATAAAAGGAGGCAGTTTGGGCGGGAGAGGGGGAAAAAAGAAGCAGCCTCGGGAGGATGTGGAGTCAGCTCTAGCTGCACCGAAGGGGAAGGAGGAGGGTGGGGGGAAGAGGAGAGGAGATCAAGGAGTCCAAGCAGGGTGGCCATGAGCCGATCTACAACTTCTGTGGCAGCCACCTGTGCTGGCAGTAGCAAACAGGCAAGAAATGCAGCAGGGGAGGGGTTGCCCTCCAGGAGGAATGAAAAAGGTAGCATCAGCTGGAGGTAAGACACGGAGGGAGGGAGATGGAGAGTGGAAGGATTCTTATGTGCTTTTGTGACTTTGAAGTTCTGGGATATGTGCAATGTGGGCTTTGTGTTCTTAAGGAGTGTTTGGCAATTTCTATTTGGCTGATGGCTGATGTCTCCTGTTAGCTTCTATTGCTCTGCTATTGTTAGCTGTAAGTTTTGCTGCAAGGGATTTTGAAGTATTTTTCTCCTGAATGGATTTTGCCTGTAGCATTCCTTTACTTATGAATGGAGCCATTTGGGGAGGCT
>NW_015388139.1:192729-217080 GCF_001527695.2 Protobothrops mucrosquamatus
TTGTCAAAAGGTTGCAAAAAGGGATCATATGACCCTGGAACACTGTAATCATCATAAATGTGAATCAGTTGCCAAGCATCCAAATATAAATCACATGACCCTGGGCATGCTGCAATGGTCATAAGTGTGAAAAATGGTCATAAGTCATTTCAGTGCAATTGCAACTTTGAACAGGTTTTTTGTTTTTTTTGGTCATCAAATTTTTGACACCTTGCTAGGTGGTACTCAAATATTGCCATAGCCTAAATGTGGTACAGTCGGTGAAAAGGTTGAAAAGCCCTGGCCTAAGTAATCCAAGTGTGTCTGATGAAATTTGCATTTTGACTGTTTGACATAGAGCTTAGCATTTAGCAGTTTTTTCAGCACGTCTCGCAGTAAGCTTACATGCTCTGTCATAGTCTCTGTATAGATTAAGATTTCATCAAGATACACCAAAACACCTTTGTACAGGTGATCGTGCAACACCTGATTAATCAGCTGCATGAACACAGCAGGAGCATCTTGTAGTCCGAATGGCATAACGTTGAACTGATAGCTGCCCAAAGGGCTGTTAAAAGCAGTTTTCCATTCATCACCTTCTTTTATTCTCATGCGGTAGTACGCCTCTCTTAGATCTAATTTGGTAAAAATCCGCCCTTTTGCTAGGTGGGTTAATAAGTCCTTCATTAGAGGAAGGGGGTACATATTTTCCACACTGACACAGATGAGCCCCTTAAAATCAACGCAGAGGCTGAGCGACCCATCTTTCTTTTCCCTGAATAATACTGGGGCTGCTACTTTGGATTTGGCAGGTTCTATGAATCCTCTGGCCAAATTCTTGTCAATGTATTGCCCCATTTCCTCCACCTCGAGGGGGTCATGGCATACATTTTCGGTTTTGGCAGTTTAGCTCCTGGTAGAATTTCAATGGCGCAGTCATTTGGCCTGTGGGGTGGCAGAACATCACATTCCTTTTCACTGAACACTTCTGCCAAGTCTTGATATTCGCTGGGAATGAGTGGCTCTCCTGGCAGGGGGATGGTGGCCATTTTTATTGTATCGGCTGGTGGCTCCGTCTCACCACTAACGTCAAAGGAGGAACTGGGGGGAGATGGCCGTATGGGCAATCTCAGGGTCCTCATCCCCTTTTCCCACCAGATAAAGGGTTTCCACTTCTCTAACCAAGCTAGACCTGTAATCACTGCTTCAGTCATTTTTGGAGCCACCACAAATCAAATGAATTCCCAATGTTCACCTATTTCTAGCTGCACCGGCTCCGTTAGGTGGGTGATTAAAGTTCCCCCCATTAAAGACCCATCTGCCTGTTCAAATTTCATGGGTTTTGTTCTGTCCCCGTCTCACACACGCACCCAACCAGCCAGCCGAGGGTTAAATAAACTTCTCAAACACTCCACGCCACTGATAAGGAACTTGGCAGCAACTCCATAGCTGCCTGCCAAGAACTTTTTACTCCAATAACACAGACAAAAATACATACAGTTTGAATACAGGTCAAACATTAATTTAGGTGTCGTTTATCCGCAACACAGGTTTCCACGTTTCACTAAGCGGTCTCTAAATCGAAACAGGCAGTGTCTCAGGCTTACCGGTGGTGTGAGAGAAAATATCGGACACCCCACCCCAGGTCACTGAGTCGAATTAGAGACCGTGCGGAGGAAAAGACGACGCGTGCGATGTCTCGCCTACACTGGCGTGGGTCCAGCCACAACGTATCTTCGTCACTATCCGACGGCTTGGAAACACCTGGCTCCTGGCCAGTCTCTTCTCCGTCGGGAGACACCTGAGGCATTGCCAGAGAGGAGGGTCCTGGAGAGAGAGGCCTGGTCATCTCCTCTCCTTCATGTTCGGAGCCTTCTTCCTCCGATAAGATGGGCTCACAGGACAGAACCACAACACTATCCCCCACCGCAGGGCCCTTCCCCCGGGTCTGACGGTCGGGATGTGGTCGGGACGGGAACTGGTCGTGAAAGGCCCGTACCAGATCAGGGGCCTGAACGGAAGAAGCGTCCACCCAGCTAAAATCCTCGGGCCCGTACCCCTTCCAGGCGATGAGGTATTGGAGGTGCCCCTTCAGCCAACGGGAGTCCCGAATGCTGTCCACCTCGTACATCGAGGTGTCGTCCTCGTCAGCTGCGGCTGGGGGGGCAGGTGTCGGGCGTCGGAGATGGCTCTCTGGGGCCTCAGGAACCAGGAGGGACCGATGGAAAACGGGGTGGAGCCGCATGGAGCGTGGTAGAGTCAACCGGTAGGCCACCGGGCTGATGACGGGGAAGGGACCGATAAAGCGGTGGTCCAGTTTCTTCACCGGCCGGTCCGTGGGGAGGTGTTTCGTGGACAGCCACACCCGATCTCTGACTAACAGCGGTGGCGTTGCCCATCGGGAGCGGTCGGCGACCCGTTTATAGTCCTCTGTTGCCCGGATCAGCTGCCGCCGCACCAGTTGCTGCACTGCCTGCAGCTCCGAGAGGAAGTCCTGTGTCTCGGGAACAGGGGAATCCGAGATTAATAACGGGAAAAACCGTGGATGGTATCCGACGTTGGCATGGAACGGAGTCATCTGGGTGGAGGTGTGTTGGGAGTTGTTGAAGGCGAACTCCGCCAGGGGAAGGTACTCGGCCCAGTTGTCCTGCTGCTGGTTGACGAAGCAGCGGAGGTACTGCTCCAGGATGCCGATGACCTTCTCCATGCCCCCGTCAGTCTCCGGATGGTGCGACGACGACAGGCACACCTGCACCTCCAGCGTGGCCATCAGACTTTTCCAGAAGCGGGCGGTGAACTGGGCCCCGCGGTCCGACACCACCCTGTCCGGCAGGCCATGTGTCAAGCTCCACGGGGCTTGCCATTCACTGGGGGGGGAAGTCGCAAAGCCCGCAGCAGCTGAACGCCGCCACAACCGCCCAACAGCAGCACGCCGACGCAGCCGCCCGGCTCTCCTCCGGCATAGCTCCAGCCAGCAGGTATGACCCACCCCCCTCCCCTCGTTTCTCCGAGCTGCCGCCTACCTCGCTCGGGTCGCAGAGGCCTCAGTCGGCGTCGCCCAGCACGAGGGCGAGGCGGGGAGCATGCAGAGTCCTGCCGTTTGCCGCGACCCAGCCGAGAAGCTTGAAGTTAGCGGATGGAAGCCGCAGAGGGCCAGGAAAGACCGCGGACGGGGGGGAGGGGCCAGCAGAGGCTGCCGCGAGCAAGGACCAGTCGAGCCATCGGCCCGTGGCCATTCGGCCGGCCCGCACAACCGACAAGGCCGAGAGAACGCAGGGCCCGAGGAAAGGCATCTACAGCGTGAACGGGGCTGCAACAGCGGAAGAACTGACCAGGACGGTGATGGCATGTTGCAGCAGCCAAGCGGCCGACGAGACAACAAGCCCTGCGTGACTGTTTCCAGGGAGGGGTGGGGCCGGACTACGGGGGCATTTATGTGCTTCAGGTGGATGTTGGCTTGCTGCTGGGGGCGGGGTGAAGGGGTGTGGTACCTCTATATACAGCACTGGGAGCAAACCACTCCCAGTGCTGACTTTGTTTTGGCCAGGGATTAAATCACCTTGCTTTCACTACGTTCCTGCGTTCCTGTCGTCTTTGTCTCCTCGGGACGCCGTCGGACGGAGAGTGTCAGTAAGTCAGCACTCCTTACCCAACCGCCCCAAGCTATTCTCCTTGTTTCGAGGGGATGGCGGAGGGCAAGCAAGACGCTCCTCAGGGAACGGAGGAGGAAGTCTTAACTGGAGCCGGAGACCCGACGCCCGCCATTGAGAGCCTGGAGGCGCAGCCGGTGGTCCGACCAAAGGTGACCCGGGCCACACTCCCTGCGGTCTCCCAGGAGGGCGCGGCCTCAGGGACCACGGGGGAGTGGTGGCAGAGCCCTGCTTTGGCAAACGTGGGGGTGGAACGGGCACGAACCCCAAAAACTAGGTCGTCTCTCCTGGAGTGGAGAGAGAGACGTGTCTCGGGAGATGAGGAAGGGGACTGGAGCTATTCCACTGCGCCCGGCGAATACACGATGGACGTGCTCCGAGAACGGTTTGGCGAGGCCGGCTACCAGGGTCCATCCTCATGGCAACGGGTGGTCGGGTCATCGGAACGTACAGAATCGACTCGTTTCTGGCTGAGCAGCCCGCGGCTGCGGCTGCCGCCGGCTGCTACCGTTCCAGCGGCCGAGGGCCCAGCTCCGCAACCCCAACCAGCATGGCCAGGTGGGTCAGGGGTTAGGGGCGCGTGGGAGGTGCCGTCAAGAAGAACACCAGGGGCCCAGGGACCTGGGCCCGGGACTCAATCCCTGTCCACCCCTGCTACCGTGGCGCAGGGCGTGGTCCAGCCAGCGGGCCCCTGGGGTCCGGGGTTCGCCTGGGGTCCACCGCCCATTCCCATCACATTCGACGGCAACCCTGACCAGCTGGCTATGTTTATGAGCCATGTAATTAGTCATCTGGACCGGTACGCTCACCTGTACCCGTCCCAATGGGCGATGGTGGTTGCAGTCACCGCAGGGTTGCAAGGGGAAGCGGCAGCTTGGGCCGCTGACCTGTACAGTGACCATGCCCAGGAGCTGGGCCATGCAGGGTTGTTTCTCGAAGCCCTACATGCCCGTTTTGAGGACACGGCCCGTCTGCAGCGGGCTGAAGCGGAGATCTTGGCGCTAAAGCAGCGGGGCCGGTCCGCGGCAGACTATGTTCGGGACTTCCGGCGGTTGGCGGGCCGGTTAAGTTCCCTATGGCCGGAGCGGTTGTTGGTACACCATTTCCGGGCGGGCCTGGATCAAGACTTACGCCAGGCCTGCGTGTACCGGGGCGTGCCCAACCGACTTCGTGACTGGTGCCGAGTGGCAGTGGAACTGGACACGGGGTTGAGAGAGTGCCACAAAGGGGGGGGAGTTACCGGCCGTACCCAAAGACCCTTGGTCAGGTCAAAGGAGGGCGGGCAACCAGCCGGCCCATCTACACTTCCGGTCCCGTCTGGTGCGGCCTCCTTCCGCTGCTTCCGGTGCAATCAGCCGGGTCATCGAGCAGCTGAATGCCCGGTTCCCACTCCACGGGGCCCCTCAGCTACCGGACGGGGCACACCAACTCCGAAAAAAGGACCCGAGAGGTCGAGAGCGGCCAAGCAGTCGACCCCAGCGTCGCAACGGGCAACCCCGGTAGAGGAGGACGCCACAGCAGCGGCGAGGTACCAGGCGGCCCCTGATGACAGCGAAGACGACATAGCACACGATCTGATGGTAAGCGAACCAGTAAGCCCCTTTGTGTTGCCCGTTGTCCTAACCAGCCCGCAGACTGGGACACGAAAGGAATGCCGGGCCCTTATAGATACCGGATGTACACGGTGTCTTATTAGTAAGACAGTAGCACGGGACTGTGGCATTAGGTTGCACCGACTACCCCAACCCATCCGGTTTGAGCAAGTGGACGGGTCTCTCTTAGGGGGGGCCCCAGCTACCCATGTTACAGAGCCAGTCCGCCTGGAGTTGGGCAGGCATTGGGAGACCCTCCGCTTCATTGTCGCCCCAGCCATGACAGAGGCGGTGATCCTCGGTCTAGCATGGCTAGACAAGTTGGGTCCGACCATATGGTGGGAGGGGGGTTACCGTAAACTTCAACTTGCGGTGGGGCCCCAGCCACCAGGAGTAGGACACGGGGAGCAGGTCCCGGGGTGTATGGCCACTGGTCCGCCACAGGGGTGTGCGGCCGTGGCACAGGCACAGGGGGCGGAGCAGGGCCCCTTCCCGGGGGTGTACAGCGACCTGGCTGCTGTGTTCAGCGAGAGGGAGTGCGACCAGCTACCTCCCCACCGCTCGACCGACTGTGCGATCAAGCTCATACCGGGGGCCAAGCTGCTGAAACCCCGGATGTATGCCATGGCACCCAAGGAGCTCGAGGAACTGCGACGGTACATTGATCAGAACTTGGCGAGGGGGTTCATCCAGCCAGCCCGGTCCCGGGTCGCTGCACCTGTCCTGTTCAAGGAGAAAAAGGACGGCTCCCTCCGCCTATGTGTTGACTTTCGAGGTCTCAACGCAGTCTGTGTCGAACACCTATACCCCCTTCCCTTAATGAAAGATCTGCTGGCCCAGCTTGGTAAGGGCCGTGTCTTCACCAAGTTGGACCTTCGGGAGGCGTACTACAGAGTACGAATACGGCGTGGAGATGAATGGAAGACGGCGTTCAAGTGCCCACTTGGTAGCTTCCAATTTCGCGTGATGCCATTTGGGTTGCAGGGAGCCCCAGCGGTATTCATGCAACTAATCAACCAAGTGTTGCACGAGCACCTGTACCGCGGGGTGCTCGTCTACCTGGATGACATTCTAATTTACACCACTACCCTAGAAGAACACGTCCGTTTGGTATGCCAAGTCTTATGGAAGTTGCTCGACGCCAACTTATACGTAAAACTATCAAAATGCGAGTTTCACCGATCCCGATTGGACTACCTGGGGTACCTCATTTCAGGGGATGGCGTGGAAATGGACCCACGGAAGGTTCAGGCTGTGTTGGAGTGGCAAGCTCCCAGGACGCGTCGCCAGTTACAAAGCTTCCTGGGGTTTGCCAATTTTTACCGGCAGTTTATTCCGTCCTTCGCTGCCGTTGCCCATCCCCTAATGGAACTGTTACGTACCAAACATCTGACCGGCAAGCCGAAACCCGGTCAGCCATTGCCCTGGACCCTGGTGTGCCAAAGGGCTTTCGAGGACCTTAAAACCCTTTTCTCCAAAGAGCCAGTATTACTCCATCCACAGCCGGATGCCCCTTTCGTGGTTCAGGCTAATGCCAGCGACGTGGCCGTCGGAGCGGTACTCCTCCAACGAAACAGCCGCGGGGGGCTGCAACCCTGTGCCTATACGTCTCGCAAATTCACGGTGACTGAAAGGGCATGGGCGATCTGGGAAAAGGAGGCATTCGCCGTTCGGTGGGCACTGGCGACGTGGAGGCACCTGCTGTAGGGGGCGGCCTTGCCATTCGAGGTATGGACTGACCATAAAAACCTCGAGGCGTTGCAAGCACCACAACGCCTATCCCCCAAGCACGTGAGGTGGGCCCAGTACTTCGCCCGATTCCGGTTCACCCTGAAATATGTGCCTGGGGGAAAGAATTTCCTGGCGGACGCTCTGTCGCGTATGCCGCAGTACCATAGCAAAAGGGAGGAGGTGGTACAAGCCATCATGCCGCCCTATAGCCAAGGGGTCGCGCAGCTCAACCCCAGTACGGTGGGGGATAGTACGTTACCAGGCTTGAAGGAAGCCACACGAGATGACGTCTGGCTCCGGGACCACCCGAGCCTCTTGACACAGAGGGAGGGGGTAGCATGGAAGGGCGACAAAGTGTATGTTCCTGAGGTGCTACGGGACACTGTCCTCAAACGGTGCCATGATGCCAAGCAAGCGGGACACTTCGGGTTCCTAAAAACCCTACATCTTGTTCGACGACAGTTCTGGTGGCCCAGGATGAAACTGGAGGTGGAAGCATACGTGAAAGCATGTCACGTGTGTGCCACTGCAAAACCCCGTGTGGGAAAACCACTGGGCCTGTTGCAGAAGGTCGCCGACCCGCACCGTCTGTGGGAGGAGATCGCCATGGACTTTGTCGTCGATCTGCCAAATAGCCGTGGTCACACTGTGATCTGGACGGTCATTGACCTCTTCTCGAAGCAGGCCCATTTCATCCCCTGCAAGGGCCTGCCTTCGGCACAGCGGCTGGCGCGTCTCTTCCTTCAGCACGTATACCGTCTGCACGGAGCACCTCGGCGTGTCATATCGGATCGGGGAGTGCAGTTCACCGCACGATTTTGGCGTGACTTTCTCCGGCTCCTTGGGACGTTTCAAGGCCTCAGCTCGGCGTACCATCCCAGCACCAATGGGGCGGCGGAGCGAGCGAATGCTATGATAGAGCGCTATCTACGCAGCTACGTCACCTACCAGCAGGACGATTGGGTGGACCTCCTGCTGTTCGCTGAAGTGGCGTACAATAACACCGTGCATGGCAGCACAGGGTTTGCCCCCTTTCGGGTGGTGCACGGTGTGGACTTCGTTCCCATCCCCGAGAGGCCCCAGGGGACGGTCACTCCCCACTCCCCACAAACCTGGATCGCACGGGTAACGGAATTGTGGGGAAAGGTGAAAGATGCCCTAAGGCAGGCCGAAGCAGCGGTTAAAGCGCAGGCCGACAAAAGGAGGGGGGAACACAGGCCCTTTCAGGTGGGGGACTGGGGATACCTGTCAACAAAATACCTCCGGCTGAGGGTACCCTGCAAGAAATTAGGTCCCAAATACATAGGGCCATTCCAGGTAACACAAGTACTTAACCCGGTGACCGTACGACTGAGACTGCCCCCCTTGTTGGGGAAGGTACATCCCGTATTCCACGCAAGCCTTCTAAAGCTAGCTCCTAAGGCCCCGTCACAGTAAGCGCCGGGACCGGTCATCGGGTCACAGTATGAGGTGCAGGAGGTACTCGACTCCCGGACTCACCACGGAAGAGTGCAGTACCTCATCCGGTGGAAGGGGTATCCCCTCTCCGACGCCTCGTGGGTTGGGGAAGGGGACGTCCATGCCCCCCGACTGGTACGGGCATTCCACCATAAATACCCGGGGAGGCCGGGGGCCATCACAGGTATGGGCGTAACCTCACCCACATCCCTTTCTCTTCCAGGAGGAGCCATGGTAGAGGGGGCCGCATGTCAAGCTCCGCGGGGCTTGCCATTCGCTGGGGGGGGGGGAAGTTGCGAAGCCCGCAGCAGCCGAACGCCGCCACAACCGCCCAACAGCAGCACGCCGACGCAGCCGCCCGGCTCTCCTCCGGCATAGCTCCAGCCAGCAGGTACGACCCACCCCCCTCCCCTCGTTTCTCCGAGCTGCCGCCTACCTCGCTCGGGTCGCAGAGGCCTCAGTCGGCGTCGCCCAGCACGAGGGCGAGGCGGGGAGCATGCAGAGTCCTGCCGTTTGCCGCGACCCAGCCGAGAAGCTTGAAGTTAGCGGATGGAAGCCGCAGAGGGCCAGGAAAGACCGCGGACGGGGGGGAGGGGCCAGCAGAGGCTGCCGCGAGCAAGGACCAGTCGAGCCGTCGGCCCGTGGCCATTCGGCCGGCCCGCACAACCGACAAGGCCGAGAGAACGCAGGGCCCGAGGAAAGGCATCTACAGCGTGAACGGGGCTGCAACAGCGGAAGAACTGACCAGGACGGTGATGGCATGTTGCAGCAGCCAAGCGGCCGACGAGACAACAAGCCCTGCGTGACTGTTTCCAGGGAGGGGTGGGGCCGGACTACGGGGGCATTTATGTGCTTCAGGCGGATGTTGGCTTGCTGCTGGGGGTGGGGTGAAGGGGTGTGGTACCTCTATATACAGCACTGGGAGCAAACCACTCCCAGTGCTGACTTTGTTTTGGCCAGGGATTAAATCACCTTGCTTTCACTACGTTCCTGCGTTCCTGTCGTCTTTGTCTCCTTGGGACGCCGTCGGACGGAGAGTGTCACCATGGAGGCGGAAGATGTGCTGCAGGAACAGACGGGCCGTGGTGCGGGCCGATGGCAGTCCACGGCACGGGATGAAATGGGCCATCTTGGTGAGCATGTCCACCACCACGAGGACGGTCGTGAACGTGGCAGACAGTGGCAGATCCGTCAGGAAGTCCATGGAGATGGCACCCCACAGTCTCTCCGGTGTCGGTAACGGCTGGAGAAGTCCAGGAGGTGGGCTGGATGAAGTTTTGGCCTGTCGGCACGTCACACAGGATGTCACGTACGCGTGCACGTCATGCCGTACCTGAGGCCACCAAAAAGTCCGCGTCACCAGGTTCAATGTCTTAAAGAAGCCGAAGTGCCCCGCCGCGGGGTTGTCATGGCACTGGTTCATGACGAGGGCTCGGAGCGGACTCATGGGCACGTACAGCCGGCCCCGGTGCTTCAGAAAGCCCTCCTCCAAGGTCCATGGGGACGCTGGGCCGACTTCCGCTTTCCACTGCTGCGACCAGTCATCCCGGCGCTGCGCTTCCAGCACCTGTGCCCGCAGGTCCGCCAGTTCCTGGACCGTGGCCAAGGATTCTGCTGGCAGCACCGTCCGTGGGGGAAGGGAGTCCTTGGGGCAGAAGTATTCCGGCTTGCGGGATAGCGCGTCCGCCCTCTGGTTGAGGCTGCTCGGAATATACGTGACGTGGAAGTTGAACCGAGCGAAAAACGACCACCAGATCTGCCGCTGGTTCAACTTCCTGGCCGTGGTGAGGTGCTCTAGGTTCCGATGGTCCATCCGCACCTCCACCTGGTGTCGGGCCCCCTCGAGGTGATGCCGCCAAGCCTCGAACGCGGCCTTGATAGCCAGTAACTCCTTTTCCCAGATGGTGTAATTGCGCTCGGAAGGATTGAGTTTCCATGAGTAATAAGCGCAGGGGAAAAAAATGCCACCATCCACCGGGGCCTGTAGCAGTACCGCTCCAATCGCCACATTGGACGCATCCGTCTCGACCACGAACGGACAGTGTGGATTGGGATGCCTCAGGACCGGCTCCGTGACGAAGGCCCGCTTGAGGACCTCGAAGGCCTGCTGCTGCGGGGGCCCCCACTGGAATGGGACCTTCTTCCGAAGGAGTTGGGTCAGCGGCAAGGTCATGGTGGCGAAGCCCGGGATGAAGGTCCGGTAATAGTTGGCGAACCCCAGCAGACGCTGGACATCCTTCTCCCGACGTTGGGGTTCCCAACTGCGCAAGGCCTCCACCTTGCACGGGTCCATCGCAATGCCCTCGGGGGTGATGATGTGCCCGAGGAACTCTATGGAAGTCTGGAAGAAGTAACATTTCTCCAACTTCGCATAGAGTTGATTCTCCCGCAGGCGCTGCAGGACCTGGCGGACATGCTGGAGGTGGCTCTCCTGGGTCCGGGAATAGATCAAAATATCATCCAGGTAGATCACCACGAACCGGTCCAACATGTCCCGGAACACATCATTCATCAGGTGCTGGAAGACCGCGGGGGCGTTGGTCAACCCGAACGGCATGACGGTGTACTCGAAGTGGCCATATCGGGTGCCAAACGCCGTCTTCCACTCGTCCCCCTCTCTCACGCGCACCAGATTGTAGGCCCCTCGGAGATCGAGCTTGGTGAAAATCGAGGCCTCCCGCAACCTCTCCATCAGCTCCGGGATGAGCGGCAGGGGGTAGCGATTCTGCACTGTGATGGCATTCAAGCGCCGGTAATCACAGCACAGGCGTAAGTCCCCCGTCTTCTTCTTCACAAAGAGGACCGGGGCCGAGAGTGGGGAGGGGCCGACGAGGCCGTCGACGTTGAAGGCGGGCATCGATGCGCAGGCACTGGGTCACCAGCGCGTCGAGGGTCAGAGGCACCTCCATCCGAACCAGTTCGTCCTGCAGCTCGTCTGAGAGGCCGTCCTGGAAGGCATCCATCAGCACCGCCTCATTCCAAGCCGAGTCCTGGCCTAGAAGTCGGAACTCAGCAATATAGTCCTGCAGGATGCGTTTCCCTTGGCGGAGGTCCTTGATGCGCCTTGCTGCCGTCTGAACGCGGAGGGGGTCCTCCTACATCACGCGCAGGTGTTGCAAAAAACCCTGATAGTCCAATAGTAACGGGCTGTTTTGCAGCAACAGGGGTGTGGCCCATCGGGCGGCAGAGCCAGAAAGGGAGCTAATCATGAATGCCACCTGAGCCCGGTCATCCGAAAAATCCTCCGGCCTCATCGCCATGAAGAGTTGGCATTGTCCCATGAAGGCCGGGAACATCTCCGTCTGCCCAGAAAACCTATCTGGCACGTTCACTGGGCATCTCGAACGGAGAGGAGGAGGCGGGGGAGGGGGAGCTGCAGGAGCATTTCCCAAAGCAAGTTGAGCAGTTAATTGTGCCACTTGCTGCTGCAGGAGCTGATTGGCATCTAGCAGCTGCTGTACCTGCTGCTGCAGCTGTTGGTCCATCGTGGGTCAATGATGGTTTATGTTCGGGTGACGGACAAGATGTTCNTGTTCTGTCCCCGTCTCACACACGCACCCAACCAGCCAGCCGAGGGTTAAATAAACTTCTCAAACACTCCACGCCACTGATAAGGAACTTGGCAGCAACTCCATAGCTGCCTGCCAAGAACTTTTTACTCCGATAACACAGACAAAAATACACACAGTTTGAATAGTCCAGTTTGTAATTAAATCCACAGCAAATAGGCATTGTGTCCAAAGGTGCAAAGTGATTTGCCAGAGATTTAGCTTTGTCCGTCACAGAGTCTGAATGGCCACCACACTCTCTTTTATAGCCTGTGGGGTGGGGTCCAGTGACTCAGCTTAATCTCTGGCACGCCTCCTTTTCTGCTGCGCACGCTTGTCTCGCCTACGCTGGCGTGGGTCCAGCCACAACGTATCTTCGTCACTATCCGACGGCTTGGAAACACCTGGCTCCTGGCCAGTCTCTTCTCCGTCGGGAGACACCTGAGGCATTGCCAGAGAGGAGGGTCCTGGAGAGAGAGGCCTGGTCATCTCCTCTCCTTCATGTTCGGAGCCTTCTTCCTCCGATAAGATGGGCTCACAGGACGGAACCACAACAGGTTTGGAGAGTAACCTCACCTGAATGCCCAGATTGAGAGCAATCGGCAGGCTGATAATGCATCGTGAGCACCTCGAGTCTACCAGTACCCGTAATTCTGTTTGATCTCCTGTCTTAGGAACTATAAGTTTGGCAGACAGGGAAAAAGGTGGAATAGGTTGACTCACCATTGGGTCGCTCTCCCCCTCGTCATTGCCGTCATAAAGGAGCAAGTGCGGTAGCCGGGTCGGTGGGGGTCTCGACCTTCTCTTGAGTAGGCGAGGTGACTTGGGCAACTGGTTCCTGAGTGATCCAATTTGACTTCTCCCTGGCAGAAGGCTGGCTTACTTTTCTTTTCTTTGGTGGGCCTGAGCCACTTTTCTGCTGCGGGAACGGGACAGGTGACCCGGCTGGCCACATATGAAGCATTTGATTGGTGGGCCCGAGGATGGTTTTGGAGGTTCCGCTGCTCCTGTCCAGGTCCAGGGGTCATCGGCTTCTTATAACGGGTCAGCTCGATGTCCATCTTCACTGCCACCCAGTACCACTCCTGTAGTTGGTCAGGAATTCCACAGTAAACACAGGCTTGGAAAAGATTGGGGTCCAGGCCGTTCTTGAAATGGTGCACCAGGGATCTTTCTGGCCACCGCTCAATTCGACCCACCACTCTCCAGAATTCGCGCACATATTCCTTTGCTGGTCTGCCTGCCTGTTTTACTTCGTGAATGTCCTTCTCTGCCTGTAGAGCTATGGATTCATCCTCGAACCTGGCTCTCAGCCCTTGGATGAATAGGTCGTAGTCCCATAGCTCAGGCACTTGCTCATTGTGCAAGCTATTCAGCCATTCCGATACCTCACCCTCCAGGTTTGCCGCTATGACATCCACCATTGCAGTGGGGTCTGGGTAGGTGTTGGCATTTTGGTTCATTTAGAAATGCACTTGGTTCAGAAAGAAGGTTAACTTCTCAGGGTCCCCATCAAATGTGGGTTTGAAAGGAGGAGCCGCTATGGGTTGCTGCCTGTCCAATAAAGCATGCAGCCATCCATACTGTTACATCAGGTCACATTGGATACCTCCTGCCTGATCAAGCCTTGGCATGGCCCCTGGGCTGGTGTAGCGTTGGTGGCGGTATTCAAGGCTATGTCACCATTGGCGAGGCTCTGGGCTCCGTCAGTGATAGTGGTGGTCAGGGCTGGCCCGGTATCGGTAACGGTCAGGGCTCTCCCTGCGCCGATGGCGGTCCAGGCTAAGGTGATGCAGGTGTCGGTCGGGACTTGCATAGGGCTGCCACCGCTCAGGGCTGACATACCGTTCTCATCGCCCAGGGCTGTCACAACGTCGATGGCAGTCAGGGCTCAGCTGTTGCCGACGAAGGTCGGGGCTAGCATGCCACTGGTGACATTACAGGCTTCTCCACCGCATTGTGATTGAGGTTAAGGCTGGTGGCTTCGGATGTGGGGAGGCTGCCCTGGCCCCGACTATGGGACTGGGACTTCTTCTAGTCTGGGAACGATCTCGGAGACGCTTGTCATCCTGCTTGATGGTCAGTAGCTGACGGGTGACAAGCTCCTTGCTTCCCACATCTAGCCCTTTAAATTTCTCCCTCAAACGTTCAACTGACTGGCTTCAGATTGCTGTCAGGTATTTCCACTCACCCGAATAATCCGACGGTGCTACATGCTTAGCTCCTCTTCGGTCAGGATAGCGTGACTCGTGGGAGGTAGTCAGTGGAATTTAAAATAAAAGGGAGTTTTGGGTTAATGTCATGGTTCCGATAGATGAAACCAATTAAAAGAACTTCAAGGCAAAGATTTCTTCCTTAAAGAACATTTTATTTAGGAAACAAAGTATCGGCACTTACATAGTTGAACCCAAGACTAAAGTTCCCTCCCCACTGATACAAAGTAACAAGTTGCAATTCCCACCCCAGAGAGGCTGTCATAAATCACATTCACCAATTATTCTAAAACGCGGGCTCTCCTCCCAACTTTTCAACCCGCCAAAACTTTTTCTAACATTGACCTTGATTCTCATCCCAGATGCAATTGTTATGGCTAACAGAAAACGCTCAAGCATTCCCCCCTTCCCCCCTTCTACATCTGAGAATCCCAAACAACAGAAAAAAGCACAAGGAAAGCAAAAGGTAAAATGGCTACAGTTTCTCAATTGTCGCAGCGCTGACACCTCCCTGGCTTCATCCAGGGCCTTCCTGACCACTGGCCAGGTGTTTTGCAATTGTTTGATCCACTCCTGCAAGGAGGAGATCTCAGTTTCTTTGATGGGGAGTTCAGTCATGGCCACAAAGGTTTGACCATTTGCTACTTGAAATGGAGTGAAACCAGTACTAGAGTGTACAGCATTATTATAGGCAACCTCAGCAAAAGGTAGTAGGTCGGCCCAATTGTCTTGTTGGTAATTAATAAAACATCTCAGGTACTGTTCTAGAACTGAGTTAAGCCTCTCTGTCCCCCCATTAGTTTGAAGATGGTGCGAAGATGATAGCCCCTGACTAGAAACCATTAAGTCCAGAAAAGCCTTCCAGAACTTAGATGTGAACTGAACCCCTCGGTGTGAAATTATACGTTGCGGGGCTCCATGAAACCGATATATGTTCTGCACAAATAGTTTAGCTAAAGTTTTTGCAGTCAGAATCTTAGGGCATGGGTTGAAGTGAACTTGTGTGGAGAACAAGTCTGTTACAACCCAAATTACAGTGTTGCCAGCACTTTCATGCAGCTCTACAATGAAATCCATAGAAATCTCTCTCCAGGGTGCTGACAGACTCGCTACTGGCTGCAGCAGCAGACCTGGGGATTTCCCTTGTCGCCTCCTGGCAGCTGCACATGTGGGGCAGCTGGCCACATAGCTTTCTATGTCCTTTTTCAATGCAGGCCACCAAAATTGTCTCATAATAAGATGTAAGGTTTTTACAAAACCAAAATGTCCAGCAGTTTTTGAATCATGTCCTGCTTGCATCACTTTTAGTCTCAAGGCTGCTGGGACATAAAGTTTCTCTCCAATCCACGCTAATCCATCCTTTAATGTACACAGGTTATTATGGTTACGAAACCATTCATCTGTTTCTAAAGCGACTTTAAATTCCTGTAATAAAGTACTTCTAACAGGTTCCACTGATTTTGATTGAGCCCTAGTGGTTACCGGGGCTGCCAGTTCATGAGGATGGTTTGGCCACTTCTGCTTTCTTACTGTTATATTGGATAAGGCATCAGCCAGAAACTTCTTCCCCCCAGGGAGGTAATGAATTGTAAAGTTGAAATGATGGAAATGTGGGGACCACCTTGCTTGTTTAGGGGAGAGTTTTCTGGGTGTTTTCATGGCTTCAAGGTTCTTATGATCAGTCCATACTTGAAATGGTATTTTATTTCCTTCAAGGAAATGCCTCCAAGTGAGCAAAGCCCACTGTACGGCGTAGGCCTCTTTCTCCCAGGCTGCCCACCTCTGTTCAGTCTCTGACAGTTTTCTCGAGGTGCAAGCACAAGGTTGCAATTGTCCATCTTTATTTCTTTGGAGCAAAACTGCTCCCACAGCCACATCGCTGGCATCAGCCTGAATTATATAGGGTTGTTCTGGGTCCGGGTGTTTCAAAACCAGCTCCATAGAAAAAAGTCTCTTAAGTTTCTCAAAAGCCACTTGACATTCTCCTGTCCATTTTAATGGTTGACTAGGCTTTGGCTTATCCCCCCCTTCTGGCCTTTAACAGGTTCGTGATTGGGAGGGCAATCTGTGCAAAAGATGGGATGAACTGTCTGTACAAATTTGCAAATCTTAGGAAACTTTGGAGTTGTTTCCTGGTTTTCGGGGGTGCCCAGTCTAAGACTGCCCTCACTTTCTCTGGGTCCATCTCTATCCCTTCATATGATATGCGATAACCCAGGTAATCAATGTGATCTTTGTGGAATTCACATTTTGACAGTTTGGCATACAGTTTGGCAGAGCGTAGTTTTTTCAGTACTGCTCTGACTAGCTTAATGTGCTCATCTTTTGTTTCGGTGTAAATGAGGATATGAGGTAAACTAGGACCCCGTTATACAAGTAATCACATAGGACTTCGTTGTTCAGTTGCATGAATACTGCAGGGGCCCCCTGTAACCCAAAGGGGAGAACTTTAAATTGGAAGCAACCCAATGGGCAATTGAAAGCAGTTTTCCACTCATCTCCTTTCTTTATTCTTATTCTATAATAAGCCTCTCTCAAGTCCAGTTTTGAGAAAAAAATTCCTTTCGATAGGTTCGCCAACATGTCTTTCATGAAAGGCAATGGATACATGTTTTCCACGCACACAGTGTTGAGGCTTCTATAATCCACGCAGAGATAAAGAGAGCAATCTTTCTTCTCTCTGAATAACACGGGCTGCTACCCAGGGTCTAGCTGGCTCGATAAAACCCCGCTCTAAGTTCTTTTTGATAATTTTTTCCAGTTCGTTCAACTCTCTAGGAGTCATTGAGTACATTTTAGGTTTTGGCAATTTTGCCCCGGGATGATTTCTATTGCACAGTCTGTGGGCCGGTGAGGGGGGAGTTCGTCCGCCCTCTGCTCACTGAAAGCTTCAGCCAAATCTCGGTATTCCATTGGGAGGCTTTGCAAGTCTGATTCACTGAGGACGGAGGCAAAATCACGACATAATCCACATCTCCTGCTGTTTTCTTTTGTGATGGGCAGGGCTTCCCCCTGTGGGAATCTCAGTTGCCCTTCCCTCCAGTTGATCATGGGGTTCCACTTCTTTAGCCAAGCCAGTCCCAGAACTAATGGCCACTCCATTCCTGGGGCCACAATAAACGTTAAAGTCTCTGTGTGGCCACCCAAGTTGATGTATAAGGGTCTGGTGGCAAAACTAGCAGGCACCCCCATTGCAACAGAACCGTCCAGTTGGCAAAAAGTAATTGGAGTCTTAAGTCTCCTGAGGGGGATCCCCATTTTCCCCACTAGTTCTTGGCTAATCATGCACCAGGTACACCCTGAGTCCAGCAAGGCTGCTAATTTCACTGTCCTCCCAGTGCCGGGTATGGAAAGTTCTAGGGGCACTGTTGTGGGGTCAATTGGCCCACTCACCAATGGGTCATCCTCGTAGTCTTCCTCCGCCGTTCCTGGGTCATCGTAACATGGAGTTGGAGCTCGACCCTCTCAATTATGATCCCAGGGGAGCTCTACGACTTCCTCGGATGGCACGTGTTTTACTGTGGCGATCAACGGCGTGATGTCCCTCTTTGCCACATTTGAAGTAGGAGGTGCTGCGAGGCAGGGCAGGCGAAGCTCGTGCAGTCTCCCCTCACTTCTCGGTCTGCTGCTTGAAGCTTGGTCTCACCAGGCAATGCAGATGCTTGCGTTGATCAATCTCCACTTCCTCAGCTAGCAGGCACCAGTCATACAGCCGCCCTGGGGCTCCACGAGCTACGCAGGCATTGTACAGCTCTACATTGAGTCCATCCTGAAAACAGCTTACCAGGATGTCCTCTGGCCAGCGCAGGTGACTGGCCAACTCTCTGAACTCCTCGGTATACTCAGCGACTGGTCTCCTTCCTTGCTTCACTGTCTTAATCCGCTCCTGGGCTTTCTTATCAGCCAGCCGGTCTTCGAAACGCCTGCGGAGCGCAGCCATAAAATGATTGAAGTTTCTCAATTGATGTGCATTGCAGTTGTAAAGGGTCACCATCCAGTCAGCTGCTCCACCTTCCAGAGCCAGGGTGACCACACAAACTTTCTTGATATCGGTAGGCAGTATTCTCCCATAGAGCTGCATGTAGGTGAACACTTGTGCCAGGAAATACTCCAATCGCTTCAGGTCTCCATCAAACTTCACTCAGATTGGAATTGGTTTCACCTTGGCTGGCTGAGGAGGTCTGCCTCTGGCTCCTTGAGACGGACGGCCCTGCCGCTGTGCTGCCTCCTGGGCTCCAACCACTGCCATCTCTCAGACCTCCGATTCTTCTCTGATTCCCCCTTCAACTCTTCTTCCGACTCACGGCTTTCCTTCAGCTGCATTTTAAATTCATCAAGGGTCTTTTTCACATACTCCATCACTGCTTCCATTGCCCCCAATTTTGGTTCCTCCTTTTCTCCGTCTTTATCAGGAGGGGCAGGATCTGGATTTTTCTTCTTTGCTTTTTTCTTCCCTCCACCTAGAGTAAGAGTGACTTTTGGGGCTTTCTCCTCCCATCCTTCCTTCTTTCCGACCCCAAGTGACCATCTGGCTTGATCTTCTTCACCAGATCGTCCAACCTCTTCCAGGTCCCTGGAGAGGCTCTCATCAGCTTTTAGGCAGAGGAGATCTTCAGACCATTCCTCCGCCTGGAACTCCTCCATTTAGAAATAGTTTGCGACTCCCGCGGTAGGGCAGCAGCTTCTCCGGGTTGAGTACTATGGAGAACTCTCCTTATGTAAGGACCCACTTCAACTAACCACCCAAGAAAGCAGAACTCTTTAAACACGCATTGTCTCAAAAGGATACTTTTATTAGGGGTCAGTGACAGTAGGGAAGTCAAGGCAAGTCCTGGGGAAAATCCCGCGCAAATGGTATAGTTAAGCAAGCAATATTCCTCCTCCCACCAAAGTCATAATGTCCATTTGAAATTCAGCCAATCCACAGGTGGTATGATGTGTGGGTAACTGGCACAGTTGGCGCACATCTCAAGGTTTTCTCCAGCTTTAGTTTCTCTGTAACCGTCTCCCTGATAAGGGAGACACATTCCTTTCTCAAGGATGGAGGCAGGAGAGGGAAAGTAGAAAGCAAAAGTTATCCCAAGCTCCTCCTCCCCCCAGCAGAATGACAGGCCCCAAAAGTAGAATATATATGCAAAGGAAAACACAGAGGTTTTGGGGACCTGAAAAAAATCTTTATTACATGTACTTGATTTCTATCCTGCTTTTCATATGGGGGGGGTGTATAGTGATTCCTCCACCTATATTGACCCACAAGAACACAGATGAAAGAAAACTTGGGCTGAAACTTTAAAATTACAACTCTGTGGCAAGCTTGGTGGTCTCTGAAGGCTGCACCAGAGCTTTGGGGAAGTTGTTCCCCCCCTCCTAGTGAATAGGATTACATCTTAAAAGCACAAAGACAGATGAAAGTGTGGGAACACAGCACCCCCCCCCAGAGAAAGAAATATTTTGGGGGATATTAAAAAGGCAGAATATTATATTTCCCCAAAGGAATAATGGAGAAGATCTTTAAAAAGGCAGAAACCTCCCCCTCCCCCCAGCCAGAAACTCAGCAGAAACCAGGTCTGTAGAAATGCAGATGTCAAAGCAAGAACTTTGAGGCATTGTTTACCTTAAAGAATCTTTAATTGAGCAACATCTTTCAGAACCATGATAGCAGATGTGATAATCCTTTCAGAAAGGCTGGAGCCAGGAAGCTAGAAGCTGATGAGATTAGAAAGACAAAGACCCTTAAAATCTACATACCCCACCCAAACCCACCAATACCAAAAAGGACACTGTCAACGCTGCTAATATTGGATGTTCTTGCTTTGACAACAGATGAAAATGCAGCCATTTTCTCTATGCTTTTAGAATTAGTTTGTGCTGGGAGGGGGGATTGGAATGAGAGTTCAGTTAGCCATAATAATAACTCTGCCGTGGGAATCCAAGGACAAACTGGGTCCAGAGCTGATAACGTTTTGGCGGGCTGGAGAGCTGGGAAGAAAGCCCGCGCTTCAAGCTAATTGGGGAATGTGCTTTATGACTGTTTATTGGGGGTGGGAATTGTACTTTGTTACTTTGTATCCAGGGGAGGGGAATTTAGTTTTTGGGTTCAACTATGTAGTGCCGATACTTTGTTTCCCGAATAAAAGATTCTTCAAGGAAAACAATGCCTCGAAGTTCTTTTGAAGGGTTTCATCTGTCGAAACCATGACATTAACCCCAAAACTACAATTTTTACCTATCCATCCTGGGGTCCCGAACCCCAGTCACTGTCCCTAAAGTTGAGGGATAGACCGACAAAGATTCGGGGAAGATCTGAACATGAAAAAGGAAGGGGCACCTCAGAATAGCACCCCGGCCGTGGCTGCCGCCTCAGAGGAGGGAGCGCAGGCCAGCAGGCTGGCAGAGAAGGAAACTTTTCAGGTCTCCCAGATGGGGGCAAGACCTAAGCTGCGAGGACAACTGATCTGGTCGTCTGACTGGACCCTACCCAGTGGAGACTCCAGACACCTCGAGAAGGCCTTGCCACAATCAAGTGCTTCAAAGGCAGATGAGGTCGAGCTGCAAAGAGGGGGTTCTCACAAGTCGTGTTCCCTGGACCGATGGAGAGCCGCAAAATCAACTAAGGCTGAGGACTCTGGTGAGTGGAAGTACCTGTCCGCAGTCTGTAGTCAATCAGTGGAGACGTTGGTGGAGAGTTTTGAGGAGCTAGATATGAGAAGTGGGGAACAACCCTCCTGTTCTCCATACGCAATCGATCATGATGATCGGCGGGGCAGTCACCAACTCCTGCCTAGGGGAAGCCCCAGTCCCACCTGCGCAGGGCAAGCGGCTTCCCCTTCCATGAAGCCACCTACATTAGACTCCAGCCCCACAGAGAGGAACAGCCCTAGCTGCCGCTCCAGACATGGCAGCCCAAAGCACCATAGCCCCTCCAGAAGCACAGAGCACCGCCGGCGAGGCAAGAGCCCGAGCTGCCACCGGGACAGCCGAAGCCCGGACTGACGCGCCTACCGGCCACCCAGCCTGATGCCTCTACAGTAATGGGGGATGCCACATACCCCACAGCAGGGAGGCCACCAGCTGCTGGCAGTGCAGCAACAGCAGTGGGGGTGGCTGCAGCCCCCAAACGTGCACCAGCGGCTGGGGGCCTTCCCGCAACTGGGGATAATACAGCTGCCAGGGGGTCAGCAACCGTTGGGAGCGCAGCAGCAGCAGTGGGGCTGGCCGCTGCCTCTGAATGTGCAGCAGCCGCAGGGGGACCTACAACAACTGAGGATGCCACAACCGCCCATAGGTCAGCAGCAATGGGGGTGGTAACAGTCCCCAAATGTGCAGCAACCACTGGGAGGCCTGCAGCAACTGGGGGTACCACTTCAGCAGCCGCTGAGACCATTGGGGGTCCTACAACAATTGGGGATGCCACAACTGCTGGGGGTCCAGCAGCCGCTGGCAGTGCAGCAACAGCAGTGGGGGTGGTCGCAGCCCCCGAACATATTCCAACCACTGAGGGGCCTGCAGCAACTGGGGATGCCGCAGCCACCATGGGGAGGTCAGCAACCGTTGGGGGTGCAACATCCCCATTTGGGAGGCTAGCAACCACCGGGAATGCAGGCTCACTGGGGAGTGCAGCAACCGCTGATGGCACCACCCCTTCGAGCAACTTTTGATGGAGACCCGGAGAAGCTGATCTTCTTCCTCAACCAAGTGTATTCCCACATGAATCGCTGTGCATATTTCTACCTGAATCCAGCCACTATGATCGATGTGGTTGCGGCCAACTTGGAAAGGGAAGCATCCGAGTGGCTGAACAATTTATACATCGAGCAAGCACCTGAGTTGGGGGACCTCCACCTCTTCCTCCTAGGGCTGACAGTAAGGTTTGAGGACCCATCCATAGCCCTCAAAGCGGAGGAGCAAATTCATAAAATAAGACAAGCTGGCAAGCCTGCACTGGAATATGTGCAAGAGTTTCACAAGATACCCGGCCGAATAGAGAGGTGGCCCGAGCAATCCCTAGTTCATCACTTCAAGGAGGGACTGGATGATCACCTCTCCCAGGCTTGTGTCTATCGAGCAGTCCCTAATCAATTGCAAGAATGGTACCAGGCAGCAGTAAGGCTGGATATCCAGCTTGCCCACTATAAGAAGCCACCACTGCAAGAAGCTGGGCCGAGGCCAGATCAACCCAGATGGCAGCCACCCCCCCGAAAGCCTCCAACCGCCGCGACCGCGGAAAACCCCAAGCCACCTGCAGCCCCATCGATCAAATGCTTCAGGTGTGGACAACAGGGACATTGAGCAGCGAGTTGCCCAGTCCCTTACCCTCAACAGCAGAATAGACCGGGACCACCAGCGAGGAAGAAACCAGTCCAGCAGCTGGCGAAAGAGAAATCCAACTGGATTGTGCAGGAACCCATTGCCCAAGTCACGTCACCTATGCAGGAAAGTGCCGAGGCCCAAACCGGACCTGCCGCCGCTCTGCCCTCCTATGACAGCGACGATGAAGGAGAGAACAACCCGATGGTGAGTCGATCAGTTCCACCTTTTTCTCTGCCTGCCAAGCTCACAATCCCTAAGACGGGGGCACAGGTAGATCCATTCGTTTCATGGTGGCTCCAAAAATGACTGAGGCCATGATCCTGGGGCTAGCCTGGTTAGACAAATGGACGCTGTTTATCTGGTGGGAGAAGGAAATGAGAACTGTGAGATTACCTATAGGACCCAAGCCCCCCCTTAACTCGACTGATGTTGCCAGAGAGTTTAGCCCATCTAACGAGCTAGCGAAGATAGCTGCTCTGTTCCAACCAGGCGAGCCACTCATCCCCAGCAAGTACTGGGACCTAGCCGAGGTGTTTAGTGAGACAGAATGTGACACCCTGCCTCCCCACCGACCTAATGATTGCTTCATTGAACTGTTACCGGGAGCTAAACTCCCATGACCGAGGATGTATGCCATGACCCCCCTTGAGATGGAGGAAATGCAGCAGTATGTTAACAAGAACCTAGCGAGAGGATTTATTGAAGGGGCCAAATCTCAGGTGGGAGCTCCGGTGTTATTTAAAGAAAAAAAAGATGGGTCGGTTCATCTCTGCATAGACTATAAAGGGTTAAACGCTGTGAGCATGGAAAACAAATACCCCCTCCCCCTCCTGAAGGATTTACTAATCCACCTGGCAAAAGGGAGTGTCTTCACTAAATTGGACCTGAGAGAGGTATATTACTGAGTGAGGATAAAAGAGGGAGATGAGTGGAAGACTGCTTTTAACTGTCTCATGGGGAGCTACCAATTTAAAGTCATGCCGTTTGGACTACAGGGGGCTCCAGCTGTCTTCATGCAGTTGATCAATCAGGTACTACATGACCATTTGTACAAAGGGGTTTTGGTGTATCTTGATGATATACAGCACGAATATGACTGACCACGTAAAACTAGTGAGAGAAATAATAATAATAATAATAATAATAATAATAATAATAATAATAATAATAATAATAATAATAATAATAATAATAAAAAGTTGGAAGGGACCTTGGAGGTCCTCTAGTCCAACCCCCTCCTCAGGCAGGAAACCCTATACCATTTCGGACAAATGGCTGTCCAGTCTCTTCTTAAAAACTTCCAGTCTTGGAGCATTCACTGCTTCTGGAGGCAGGTTGTTCCACTGGTTAATTGTTCTAACTGTCAGGAAGTTTCTCCTTAGTTCTAGGTTGCTTCTCTCCTTGATTAGTTTCCATCCATTGCTTCTTGTCCTGCCTTCAGGCACTCTGGAAAATAGCTTGACTCCCTCTTCTTTGTGGCAGCCCCTGAGATATTGAAACACTGCTATCATGTCCCCCCTTGTCCTTCTCTTCATTAAACTAGACATACCCAATTCCAGCAACCGTTCCTTATATGTTTTAGCCTCCAGTCCCCTAATCATCTTTGTTGCTCTTCTCTGTACTCTTTCTAGAGTCTCAACATCTTTTTTACATCGTGGTGACCAAAACCGAATGCAGTATTCCAAGTGTGGCCTTACCAAGGCATTGTAAAGTGGTATTAATACTTCACGTGATCTTGATTCTATCCCTCTGTTAATGCAGCCTAGCACTGTGTTGGCCTTTTTGGCAGCTGCAGCACACTGCTGGCTCATATTTAAGTGATTGTCCACTAGGACTCCGAGATCCCTCTCACAGTTACTACTATTGAGCA
>NW_015388139.1:217180-223526 GCF_001527695.2 Protobothrops mucrosquamatus
CAGACATGTCAAACACAAGGCCCGGGGCCCGGATGCGGTCCGCGAAGTGGTTTCATGTGGCCTGTGAAGCCATCCTGGAAACAGTGAGGGAACGGCCCCCACTGCCTTGGCCCTGGCCTGTTTTTCTCCCTCCCTCATCTCAAATATTTTCCCACCACTCTGTACTTAGGAAGGAAGGAAGGAAGGAAAGAAGAAAAGAAGAAAAGAAGGAGAGGGAGGGTCTGAGGGAAATCCTGCCTTAGTCCTGCCCTGCTGCCCTTTCACCATCCCCTTGCCCCCTCCTCCTGGCCTATCCTGGGGGTCTCCCATCCTATTGCTAAGGAAGCTTTGGATACAAAGCTGGGTCTCCTCCCATGGAGAGGGAATGGGCCTCCCTCTGACTTTGCCCTCGTACCCATCATGAGCAAACTGGGTAAGAAGAGCAAGCACAGTAGCAGCAGCCTTGAGGAGGAGGTAAGTGCAGCTAGGCGCCTCCTTGGGGAAGTGGGGCTGGGCTTGGTGCCGCGGGTGCTCAAGGGCCAGGCTGGGCGTTTGACCTCTGCTGCCCAGGGTTCCGGGCAGCCCGCACCACCATCCAGCCCACCCCCCCCGCATGGCCTGAGAGGAACAGTGAGGCTCCTCCAGTGGACCATGCCTTGGCACTTGCCCCATCCCACCCCCTTCTGCCAGAGACCCTCAGATCTGTCCCACTCCTGCCCAGGCCCCCACAGGCACCCTTGATGCGAATGATGTAGAGCTGGCCACGCCCACCCAGTAGGCCACACCCACTCCATCCACGCCCACCCAGTAGGCCGCACCCCCCCCTGGCCACCCCCCCGAAGGCAACCGCAATGCTGATGCGGCCCTCAATGAAATTGAGTTTGACACCCCTGCCCTATACTATACCTGTAGATTTGGTTTTTCTTGCCTAAATGTAGAACCTTACTTTTTTCACCATTGAATTTCATTTTGTTAGATAGCGCCCAGTGTTCAAGTCTGTCCAGGTCCTCCTGTATCTTAAGCCTGTCTTCTGGAGTGTTGGCTATTCCTGCCAGCTTGGTGTCGTCTGCAAATTTGATGAGTTCCCCATCTATCCCCTGGTCCAAATCATTGATGAAGATGTTGAAGAGCACTGGGCCCAGAACAGAGCCCTGGGGCACCCCACTACACACTTCCCTCCATGTAGATGCGGTTCCATTGAGGACCACACGCTGAGTACGGCCAGTCAGCCAGCTATGAATCCATCTGGTGGTGATGCTGTCTAACCCACATTTTTCTAAATTATCAAGTAGTAGGTTGTGATCTACTTTATCAAATGCCTTACTGAAGTCCAAGTAAATTATATCCACAGCATTCCTCTGATCCACTAATTTTGTCACTTGGTCAAAGAATGCAATAAGATTTGTCTGGCATGATCTGTTTTTGACAAACCCAGGTTGGCTTTTAGTAATGACTTTGTTTGCCTCTAGGTGTTCACTGATTCATTGCTTGATTATCTTTTCCAGAATCTTCCCAGGTATTGAGGTCAGGCTGATAGGTCTGTAATTTCCCGGATCCATTTTTTTTCCTTTTTTGAAGATGGGAACTACATCAGCTCTTTTCCAGTCCTCTGGTAATTCCCCAGTGCTCCAGGATCTTTGGAAAATATACTTCAGTGGTTCTGAGATCACAACTGCCAGTTCCTTGAGAACCTTGGGGTGTAATCCATCTGGTCCTGGTGATTTGAACTCGTCTAGGCTGGACAGGTGCTCACTTACCATTTTCTTGCCTATTTTAACTTGTGTTTCTATTCTGTTTTTTATGGCACTATTTTTGATAAGTTGGTCTGTTTTTTTCCCTTTGTGTAAAGACAGATGCAAAAAAGGAGTTAAATAGTTCTGCTTTCTCCCTATTGCTTGTCACCTTCTTGCCACTTTCACCCACTAATGGACCAATCATTTCCTTCACTTTTTTCTTGTTTTTTACATGTTGAAAGAAGCTTTTTTTGTTATTTTTGACTTTGGTCGCAAGCCTTAGTTCATTATGAGCCTTAGCTTTCCTCACTTCATCTTTGCAGGCTCGGGCTATTCTGACTTAGTTATATGCCCCTCTTTCCACTTTCTATACTTGTCCTATTTATCTTTCAATTTATCAGAGAGTTCTTTATGCAGCCATGCTGGTTTCTTTTGAGAGCTGTTATTTTTCCTCTTTGTTGGTATTGTGCTAGACTGGGCTTTTATTATTTCACTTTTCAAAATTTCCCACGCTTCTTGAGTTGTTTTTCCCTTGAGGATTCTCATTCATGGAATCCTTCCCAAGCCCTCTCTAAGTTTATTGAAATTAGCTCTCTTAAAGTCCAAGACTATAGTTTGACTGTGTTCTATTGCTTGTGCTTCCATAATGTTGAATTTCAATATTGCATGATCACTACCTCCCAAGGTTCCTGTGGCTTCAACACCTTCTATCATTTCATCTCTGTTAGTGAGAATGAGATCCAAAATGGCTAATCCCCTAGTTCCCTTCTCTACTTTTTGGGAGACAAAGTTGTCTGTTAGGTTTGTCAGGAATCTGTTTGATCTTCCACTTGGTGCAGAGTTTGTCTCCCAGTTGATGTCAGGGTAGTTAAAGTCCCCCATTACTATTGTGATGTGCTTCCTACATACCTCAGTTAGCTGACTAGCAAAAAGTTCATCTATTTCCTCTGTTTGGTTGGGTGGTCTGTAGTATACACCTATGGCAATGTCATTTCCCCCCCTTTTATATTGACCCAAATGCATTCAAGACAGTTTTTATCATTGTTGTACTCTATTTCTGTAGAGATGTAGTTATTTCTTATATAGAGAGCAACTCCACCTCCTCTTTTATTTGGTCTGTTTCTTTTAAATAATTTAAATCTCTCTAGCTGTGTGTTCCATTTGTGGGTTTCGTCCCACCATGTTTCCGTAATGGCAACAATATCATATCTGCCCTCATTAACCTGAATTTGTAGTTCACCGTGTTTGCTGTTCATACTCTGTGCATTGGAGTATAGACATTTGAGTCCTTTATGACTGACCCTGTGTTTACTTTCTACATAACCTGTGTGGTGCCTGAGATCCCCTATTGTCTTACCACCTGTTTGGTTAGTGCACTTTGTGTGGCACTCGCTATTAAAGGCTTGATTTTGCTTGACAGCAAGGTTGATATTCTTGTTCTGTATCAATTAACTCACTGTCCCCACTGTTTAGTTTAAATATTCCTCCAGAAAATCTGTGAATTTGTAGCCGAGTAACTCAGTCCCTTTCTTCGATGGATGCAAACCATCTCTTTTGTACATCTTTTCATTGGACCAGCTACAGACATAGTGACTAATATATCCAAAACCTTTCCCTTTACACCACTCCTTTAGCCACATATTAAATTGTGCTATACGCTGGCCTTTTCCATTTTTCTCCTTATACACTGGTAAAACCTCTGAAAAAGTAACCCTACAGCCTATTCTGCTAAGTTCCTGCCCCAAGCTCTGGAAATCATTCTGCACAGAGAGTACATCTTTTTGGGACAGATCGTTAGTTCCAAGATGTACAATAGCCTCCACATCACAGTCCTTGCTGGCATTCTTGATTATTTTAGAAATACGCTTCTTGTCCCTACTGGCAATAGCACCTGGGAGACACTTGACCTCTTTTGAAACCTCTGTGTCCTTTCGTAACTTTACATCCCTTATAATTGAATCACCAACCAGAAGGTGGCTTCTCTTTTTGGATGCCTTTCTGTTCTTGCATGACTGATGTGTAATACCTGATTCGCACTTCTCCCTGTCAAAAACAAGTTCTTCATCTCGGTCCATGATCCCCTGCTTATTTGAGTTATCATCACAAATACCTTTACCTGTCTCCTTAATGTCCCTGTTAAGGTCAGCAAGGGCACTGTATCTGTTGTGCAGGGACACAGTACTAAAGAAACTGCTGAATGCCAGACTTTATGTTAAACTATCAAAGTGTGAGTTTCACCAAACCCGACTAGATTATCTTGGCTACAGAATTTCTAGTGAAGGCATTGAAATGGTCCCAGCTAAAGTGAAAGCCGTAATCAAATGGCAACCCCAAAGACTCGCAAGCAGCTTCAGAGCTTTCTAGGATTCGCCAACTTTTACCACCAGTTCATCCCCTCCTTTGTTGAAATTGCTTTACCCATTATGGACTTACTGAAAACAGGCCAAGAGGGAGGGAAGCCGCAACCAGGCCAGCCACTAGCATGGACTATGAACTGTCAAACTGCTTTTGAGAACTTGAAAAGACTATTTGCGGTCGAGCCGGTCTTGAAGCACCCTTGTCCAGGGAAACCCTTGTGATTCAAGCTGATGCCAGCGACGTGGCTGTTGGAGCTGTGCTATTGCAAAAGAACCAGGATGGGGTCCTACAACCCTGTGCCTACACTTCGAAAAAATTCATTGATTGCAAGAGGAGGTGGGGTGTGTGGGAAAAGGAAGCCTTCGCGAATCGTTGGGCTCTATTAAACTGGCGACACTATCTAGAAGGGAGCAAGGTGCCTTTCGAGTTATGGACTGATCACAAAAACCTAGAAGCACTGAAAACTCCCCACAAATTGTCCCCGAAACAAGTATGATGGGCGCAATACTGAAACGGGACATAGAGAACTATGTCAGGAGTTGTGCTGTATGTGCCACCATGAAAAGAATCCCAGGGAAACCCCCTGGACTATTACAACTGGTGGCGGACACCTCCCAACCATGGGAAGAAATTGCTATGGATTTTATAGTAGGGGAAATACAGTTATCTGGACTATGATAGATCTGTTTTCAAAGCAGACTCACTTCATTGCCTGCAAGGGGCTCCCGTCCGCCCAGCGACTAACCAAGATGTTTTTGAAACACATCTACAGACTGCATGGGGCACCAAAACGTATAATTTCAGACCGGGGGGGGGTGCAGTTTACAGCCAGGTTTTGGAGGGGTTTTCTTAAGCTAATTGGCTCATCTCAAGGACTGTCATCGGCTTTTCACCCGTCTACCAATGGGGCGGCTGAATCTACGAACTCAGTGGTGGAGCAGTATCTTAGATGCTATGTGGATTATCAGCAGATGAACTGGACTGACCTCCTCCCTTTTGCAGAGGTGGCTTACAATAACTCTGTTCACAGCAGCACCGGTTTCACACCTTTTAAAGTGGCCACAGGAAAAGAGTTTAGCCCAATACCCAAATATCCTCAGGGACCCTCCACTTCCCAAACTCTTGATCAGTGGGTGAGGGTGTGGGAAGAAGTCTGGAGAACCACGAAAATTGCTTTGCAAAAGGCTTCTGAGACATATAAAAAGCAAGCAGATAAAAAGAGAGCTCTTCAAAGGTCATTCCAAGTTGGGGAAAAGGTTTATTTGTCCACAAAATATTTACGGATTAAGTTACCGAGTAAGAAGTTAGGTCCGAAATACTTAGGATCCTTCCCCACTGTAAGGATCATTAACCCGGTCACAGTAGAATTAAAGCTTCCCAGACTCCTAGGGAAAGTCCACCCTGTGTTCCATTGTAGCCTGCGGAAACGTTTTTGGGATTCCACCTTATGACCTCTCCCCAAGAAGGCACCTGGACCTCTAGTAGTAGCAGGACAGACTCACTATGAAGTGAGGCGTATTCTTGATTCTAGACTTTTTAAAGGGAAGCTACAGTACTTAGTGCAATGGAAAGGGTATCCGTTGTCTGAAGCCACTTGGGTAAAAGCTAGCGATGTAAAAGCTGACAGACTCATTGATAAGCTCTATAAGAAACACCCTAACAAACCAAGAGGCAACCCCTAACGTATGATTTTGTTTGTATTACAGATTTGTCCTTTTTGTAAGGGGGGCCAGATGTCAACGCTGCTAATATCGGATGTTCTTGCTTTGACAACAGATGAAAATGCAGCCATTTTCTCTATGCTTTTAGAATTAGTTGGTGCTGGGAGGGGGGATTGGAATGTGAGTTCAGTTAATCATAATAATAATAACTGCCGTGGGAATCCAAGGACAAACTGGGTCCAGAGCTGATAACGTTTTGGTGGGCTGGAGAGCTGGGGAGAAAGCCCGTGCTTCAAGCTAATTGGGGAATGTGCTTTATGACTGTTTATTGGGGGTGGGAATTGTCTGTCAGAACCATGACAGACACACTCAAATGCTGGAGACTTCCGGTGGCAGGCGATTTCGTCGGTCGCAGTTGTTTGCTGCCTCCCGCCTGTTTTGCGTAAAAGCCGGTTTGACAGCCAGCATCAGCTGTCAAATGGCTTGATACCTTTCCCCTGGGCATAAGGGGATAGGTGAGCTGCCCGGGGTAGGAGTTGAGTTCCCGAGTCGTCCTATATGGACGATGTAGGCGAGAACTCCTCCGGAGCCCCGAGGATTCTCCGCGATCCAGGA
>NW_015388139.1:224986-227515 GCF_001527695.2 Protobothrops mucrosquamatus
GAGGAGATGGATTGTTTAAGTTTAGATTTTGGAGTTAGAGATATTAATATTTGTTTACTTGTATTTGAATATTAGCCTAGGTTGGTTTGGGAAGTCCGGGGGGTGGGGGGATGGGATATAACATTGTGTAATATCTGTGATGTATTTCTTTCTTTTTATGATAAAAACAATAAAATTTTATATGGAAAAAAAAAAAAAAGACACACTCAAATGCTCAGGTCAAAGTTCATGCCACAGGAACAGGAAACAACCTCAAAAGCCCAAGAAGGTATAAAAACCCACCACTCCCAGCTACTTGTGGTCAGCTGCTCCAGAGCCTCATGTCTTGTGGCTCTGCTCTTCAATAAACTACAACCTTCTTTCTAAAGCAGTCTCCATTTTGTTTATTCCCGACTTCGACTGGACCCTGATGAAGATTTTTCTTTCTACAAAAGGAAACAGTGATGGGCCAATAACATTTGCAAAGAAAGAGGAGGGAGGAAGAGGCAGCTTCTGCTTGGGACTGTCTTACCCCAGGATTTGATGCAGGACTGACCCAAAACTCAACTGGAATTCAAGATTCAGCTCTATTGCTACTGTAAATTTAAGTCAGTCATTCACTGTTAAGTGGAAACATTTAGCCTTTTCTTCCAGCACTGTTTTGTGGATACTAATAAAATAAATAATTCTAAAATGTTTTGTTAAATCAGCAGTTCTCAAACATTCTGGCCTCAAGACCTCTTTATATTCTTATAAATGATTGAGGACCCCAAAGAGTTTTTACTTATGTGAGTTACATCCATCAGTATTTACTGGATTAGAAAATAAAAAGGAGAAATTTTAAAATATTTATTTGACTTCACAGACCCCCTGAAAGTGTCTCAGGCTCAGACTATACTTTGAGTACTGTGTTATGCCCTGTATGGCAAAATAGCCGTAGACTTGCCATGTCTGAAGATTTATGGCAGCCTTTCCCAAGCTGTTGCTCTCCAGATGTGTTGAAGTATAACTTCCGAAATTCTGATAGTTGAAGGCTATCTAGAGCAGGGCTACATTGGCAGGTGGCAGGTGGTACGTGTCCCTGCCCAGCCCAGCCCAGCCAAGGGTAGTGGGGGAGGGAATGAGCGGCGCAGCGCAGGACTTGCCGTGAGAGAGTCCTCAGGATCTGCAGGGCTGCTTGGGGAAAGAAAAAGGCCCCAGGATCAGCACTTCCAGCTCACCCAGAAGAGAAAGGAGGAGGGGGGGCGGAGACAGGAAGGGATATAAAAGGAGGCAGTTTTGGCAGGAGAGGGAGAGAAGAAAAGACTCCGGAGAAAGAGGCAGAAGAAAAAAGGCTTTTCTCACAGAAGCGGTGAGAGAGAGAGAGAGAGTAAAGGATTTTGGAGGAACGTGTGCGTGTGAATGGTGAGGATATTGGAGGAACATGTGTGTGTGAATGGTGAGGATATTGGAGGAATGTGTGTGTGTGTGAATGGTGAGGATATTGGAGGAATGTGTGTGTGTGAATGGGGAGGATATTGGAGGAACGTGTGTGAGAATGGGAAGCGCTGGGTGAGCCGCGCTTTGCAGGACGGAGTGGGTAGACCTATGCCGGCAGGCCCGTCGGCATCAGGAAGGCTCCAAAGGAGGTACCTGCGGGGGGGGGGGGAAGCAGGAGACTTTTTATCAGGTGCCGCCAGGCCTGCAAACGCAGCGCTGCCTCTCTGCTTTCCAACCCCGAAATTCCAGAGTAAAGTTGGGCAGCCTTTGAGCGCCACTGACAAGCTGCAAATCTGCTGTAGTCTAGGCTGCTGCCCCCTTCCTTGGCTGAGCGAGGCTGCAAAATTGATTCATTATTCTTGCCTTTAGCAGCAATAACTGCGTTCTTTGACAACTTTGCTAGCTAACCTGCAGCCTGTGAACTTTCTTTTCCCCCTTGGGGAAAGAATTCAGGAGTGCTAGTTTTATTTTTCCTGCTAATTACAGTATATTTGTGGGTTTTTAAGGAGCTTATGAGAAAAAGATGTGTCTGAAATGTTATGTATTGATATCATGAGTTAATGTGTGTTTTTTTTTAATTAAAAGTTTTATGAAGATTACAGTATAAACCCCCATACCCACCCCAAAACCCCACTCTCCCCCTCCCCCACTTCCCAGAGCTGAACACAGGGTTACAAATATAATAATCAAAATCTATCTAACATTAACCAACTATTAAAATAACCAAGTCCATAATGCGCTTTAACTCCCCTTTAACACAAATTTAAACAAATTAAAATTAAACACAATAATAAACAAATTCATAACCTAAATATTAAACAATACAGTACTAATATTAAAAATAATAATATCATATAATTAAAACTAACAAGAATTCCATTAAAATAAACTATTAATAATAACAATACTCTAGAGTTTACTCATAACCCAAATGAAACTTTTTAGTCCCATATTTATTCTGAATATAATCTATCCATCTTCTCCAGACCGAGATGTATCTTTCTTGTGATTGATCCTTCAAATAAGCGGAAATTTTAGCCATTTCTGCTAAATTTGACACTTTAAGCATCC
>NW_015388139.1:230348-232157 GCF_001527695.2 Protobothrops mucrosquamatus
ACCGAACTGTAAAAATCTCTTGCTTTCAAAATTGTGTTAAGCCTATAACGTGTCCCCATATAGCTCACCACAATTCCAACAGGTATATCCCATCTGAATTGAATTTGTCGTTTTTTCAGCTCTTCAGCCAAAAAAGCAAAGTCCTTTCTTTTCCTAAGTATCTTAGGAGGTATTTCCTTTAAAATTATAACATCTTGCACTAGAATTTGGAATCTCTGTTTATAAAAGGCTTGAATAACTTCATTGCGAATTGATCTTCTGGAAAAGTAAATTACAACATCTCTTGGTAAGTTTCTTTGTCGTGCGACCCATGAATTTACCCTAAAAAAAATTTCTATCTCTCTCAAAATTTCTTCAGGTTCGCATGACAAAACAGTAGCCAGGTCTGCTGCAATCTCTTCTTTCAAATTTTCTTGCGCGTTCTCCTTCAATCCCCTTATTCTCAAAGCATATTCCATGTCTCTATATTGTGACATAATAATTTCATTCTGAGTTATATCCACATTATCCTCTACTTTCCCAAGTCTGTCCTCTAATCTTTCAACATTTTCCACCACCTCCTCCACCCGTCCATCTAGGCGTTCTACATGAGCTGCTAAACCTTGAAAAGCTAACAGTATATCCTGTCTCATTTCGTTGTTCTTCTCTTCAAAAAGCTCAGCTGTCTCTATTCTGATCTGTTTCGCTGTATTCATCAAAGCATCCTGCAAATCCTTAAGTGTAAGTGATGGCGGTGGGGGAGAAGGAGGGGGCATCTTTGGCTTAGGTTGCTGTGAAGTTTGAACAACCGGAGAAGAAATCTGACCTTTCTGAGGAGCAGAAATTCCAGTACGTTTTGAAGCCATCTCTTTTTTTTAAGAAAATCTTGTATAATCTTGTAAAAGCAATAGTTGCAATATATGTATATAAAAAAAGGGAAAAAGGAAGCTTGCAATTTACATAAACTAGTAAATGTTACATTGTTTCCTTGTCTTCACTTAAACGTCAAGTAAAAGTGAAAGTCTCTTAAGTATCACTTCAAACAAAAGAACGACATTCTGCGGCCATATTTCTTCTTCTTCTTGTAGTTTAAATAATAAATGAAGAAGATACTTATTTATCTTCTGAGTTAAAGTCCCAAATTAACCAAATTCCAATCCTCCTGATCAGCTCCGTCTGCTTTTAATTTTACTCAGAGTCTCTTCAATTAGCAGATGTTGAAGCAGCATCTGGCTTTGTTCCTAAGAACAAAGGCAGCCCGAGGTGCGGAGAAAACCCAGACTCCGAGGGAGTTCTCACCTTCGTCCTCCAAAGAAAAATGTTTAGAGGACTAGGGAACTCAACCTCTATCCAGGAAAACTCACCTCCTCCCCTTCACCCGGGGAGAGAGGTTCCAAGCCGCGGAACAGCTGTTGAGCGCCGTTCCTTCAGGCTTTAACGCATCCCGGGGCGGACGGCTTAGAAAAAAGCTGCCATCGGCGCGGCAGTCACCACTGGAAGTCTGAGTTAATGTGTTTTAATTTAAATGTGTTTCCAACTGTTTTGGAGGGAAAGTTAAGTTTAAGTTTGAGCGGGAAAACACCGTTTCAATTGATTGGTCACCGCCTAGAGGCGGCAAGTATAAATAGCCATCATGCTGTCGGTTAAGCCAGTTCTGTTTTTGTTGTAATAAATAGCGTTGCATTAAACCGGTCTGGTTAATGTCGCCAGAAAACCCACTACACAATAGTGGCGATGAGGATGGGATCTTGCTGAAGGAAAGGAATGGTGCCTATTAGAGTTGAAGTCACTGGGTATTAGACCAGGCACCAGAGCCCTGGTGGGACCACG
>NW_015388139.1:232914-244401 GCF_001527695.2 Protobothrops mucrosquamatus
GCGTGTGGACAGGCTACATTCGATATCGCCGAGAATCTGGTAGCGCCAGCAAGCATCAAATCAGTAACCTATGCAGACTTAAAGAGGAGGCTAAAAGAACACTTCGAGCCAAAGCTGTCCGTAATCGCTTGGCGTCACGCGTTTGAACAACAGGAACTGAAGTCTGGTGACTCAGTAGCTGAGTTCATGGCAGCACTTCGTCAAGCTTCACGCAACTGTGAGTTCCCTGACTTGGAAGATCGTCTAAGAGACAGACTCATGTGTGGACTGTTGAGCAGAGAGTTACAACAGCGCCTATTTGCAAAGGATAATCTGACCTTCCAAGACACTGTGAAGGAAGTCATGGCAGACGAGGCTGCCGGCGGAGCAGTGAAGGCTCTCCGGCCTCAGAAAACACATTTCAGCCCCGCAGCAATACATCCGGAGACCACTGAGAGACTGAGTGAACCAGAAGAAGTTGATGAGATTGACTGGCTGCAGAAAGAGCCAATTAGATGGCATCGCGCAACAGAACAAGCAATCCTTCCTCTAAACTGCGCTAGCTGTGGAGGGCAACATAAAAGAACCGAGTGCAGGTCTCGTGCAGCCATGTGCCGTGCCTGCGGGTAGCAAGGCCACATTGCCAGGGTCTGTAGAGGTCGCCAGAAAGTATCTAGCCTTGCAGACGTACCTCAGAAAGGTAGATGGGCCCCGGGACAGAACAGGGTTGGATACTGTTCAGGGAGGAGAAGTACTCAGCGGACGGGAGCCCAACGCCCCCTCAAAGAGAAGTTGAGACTTCAAGTCAAACTTCAAGGGGTCTCATGTTCTATGGAGCTAGACACTGGGTCAGCTCTATCCATTATTTCATACAAGATTTTTGAGTATATTTGTAGACAAAGCAAGAGGCGAGTTCAAATCAAACCGTCAAGCCTCATTCTGACTGATTTTCAAAATTGCCCTGTGTCTGTTAGGGGTGAAGCCACTGTAAGGGTCAAATTCAAAGAGTTTGAGGGTCCCCTCAGTGTGGTAGTTGTTGATGGACAGCCCACCAGTCTCATCGGATTGGACTGGTTTGAAGCCCTGGGCATCTGTGTAACGGGCAGCCATCACACACAAGCAGCTGACCTGGCAGCAGTATGCCAAGAGTATGCTGATGTGTTCAGTTATGACCTAGGACAATACAGAGGGGTGCCCATCTCCCTAAATCTTGACCCGACAGTCACTCCAATTAGAATTAAACCGCACAGAGTGCCCTTCGCTTTAAAGCCAAAGATTGATGCAGAGTTGGACAAACTAGTGCAACAGGGAGTACTTCAACCCGTGGACAGTAGCATGTGGGAGACTTCCATAGTAACCCCAGTGAAGCCTAATGGGGACGTCCGCATCTGTGTGGACTACAAGTGCACAATCAACAAGGCACTTCAGCAACATGCTTACCCAGTTCCAGTGGTAAGCCACATTCTCGCCTCGCTCCAAGGAGGTCGCCTGTTTGCCAAACTAGACCTCACAGAAGCATACCAACAGCTGCCAGTTGACGATGCCACCACAGAAGCGCAGACAATCATCACCCGCAGAGGGGCATTCCAAGTACGGCACCTGCAGTTTGGGGTAAGTGTAGCCCCCGATTTGTTCCAAAGCGTTATGGAACGGACACTGAAAAATATACCTGGCGTCTGCCCCTATTTTGATGACATCCTGATTTCAGGAGAATCAGCAGCAGTCCTAGCTGAACATCTCAGGGCAGTGCTTCAAAGGTTCCATGAGGCGGGGCTAAAGTTAAAAAAGGACAAATGTCAAATTGGTGTGGACTCTACTGAGTTCCTGGGATTCCGGATAGGTGCTGCTGGGATCCATCCATCCGATGCTAAGCTCAAAGCCATTCAACAAGCCCCCAGACCTAAATCCAAGGGGGAGTTGCAAGCATTCTTAAGACTATTAAACTTTTACCACTCGTTTTTGCCACTCCACTGTCTGCTAGACAAAAAAGCACCTTGGGTGTGGACAAACAACCACGACAAGGCATTCAGAGCAGTCAAATCACTGCTATCTTCGAGCTCCGTGATAGCTCACTTTAATGAGAAACTGCCAGTGACATTAGCTTGTGATGCCTCGCTGTATGGCATTGGGGCAGTGTTAAGCCATCAGATGCCAGATGGTCATGAAGCCCCTATTGCTTACTACTCTAGGACATTATCACCAGCAGAGAGGAACTATGCTCAAATTGACAAAGAAGCTCTCGCTATTGTTGCAGGAATTAAGAAGTTCCATGACTTCTTACATGGGCGACCCTTTACAGTTTTTACAGATCACAAGCCGCTGCTTGGCCTTTTTACGGCTGACAAGCAAACTCCGCAAATCCTGTCACCAAGGATGCTGCGTTGGTCAATCTTTATGGCTGCCTATACAGGCTAGTCCGTAAGCCCGGCAAGGAAATGGGCCATACTGATGCACTCAGCCGACTGCCTCTGCCACACACAGATCCAGATCCAGCCCCAGCAGCTCGCATCCTGGCAATCCAGGATCTTCCAGAGACACCCCTACACACGGGAGACGTGGCCGCTGAAACTGCCACTGACAGAACACTCAGTTGCGTTCTCAACTGGGTGATGAGGGGGTGGCCAGAAAACAGACCAGGTCCAGAGTTTCAGCACTATGCATGCAGAAAAGATGAGCTGTCAGCCCACAAAGGTTGTTTTCTATGGGGAAGCAGAGTAATTGTTCAGCCCAAATTGCAAGCCAGAGTGTTAGAATCTCTGCATGAGGGACATCCAGGCATCGTAAGAATGAAAGCACTTGCAAGAAGTTACTTGTGGTGGCCTGGTCTGGACAAGGACATTGAGGCTCAAGTAAGGAGCTATCAGGTCTGCCAAGAGACCCGTCCAGAAATGCCCCAGGCACCAGTGCACCGCTGGGAGACTAGGCAAGCCCCATGGTCTCACGTGCACATTGACTTTGCGGGTTCATTTCAGTTAATTAAAATATTTGTTTATAGTATTTTTCCATCTCCCTTAATGGCATTTTTCACCTCTGTCTCATTCCTCCCTTTGAAACTTCACGTAAATCTCAGGATTACTGGGGAGTTTCATATATTGGGGGGGGGGGGTCTTCATCTGGTGCACTCATTCTTACATATTCTCCCTCATCCCATAAGACCATAACTTGGGCTATGGCCCTTTTTTCCACAAGCATAGAAAGGCTATTAGAAATTGCACGCACAAAGATTGGCATAATACATGGTAAAATTACACATCCAGCTGCTATTAAGCCAATAAGGGCCACAATAGCTTGTAAGCCAGGATGTTTTGGAAACCAAGAGCTAAACGTTTGGGCAAAGTCAAAACCTTTCCATTCTTGGTCAGCGTTGTGGGTTAGTTGTCTTATTTCAGTGGTTAATTGTTTAATAACCTTCCCAGTCCCATCAATTTGTAGACAGCAATTGGAAAGGTTAAACTTTCCACACACACACCTCCCTCCTTAGCTAATATGTAATCTAAAGCCAACCTATTTTGATATACAGCAATCCTGAGCTGATCTGTTGATTTAGATAATATATTCAAAGCTTTGTCCACTCTTTTACCAGCTAAATCCAGGACTGCCTGCAGTCTAATAATTCTATTGATCATCAGTATCATTTTGCCACTCATCTGGTACATTCCCAACACTGCCCTTACCAATAATTACTCTATACAGGTACAGGGAATTAATGACAATACTAATCAGCAACAGCACCATTACCACCCAACTAGGTGGCATGAGGCCCTTTCTAATACAGGCAGTTTCTCTCATCCTTTGGCTGGGTTCCATGCTTAGAGAAACCTAACGCTAGCTGTGCGATCGCAGCTTCCAGGGCAGGGGGGGTTTGTTGCCCGTGCGCTGGGTGTTAGCTTCCGGAGTAACACCTGCAGGGGTTGTCTTCACCTCTCCCGTTCGCAGGGGGACAGCTTCCGGAGTGTCACCAGAAGGAGAGAGGCTCCTTCCTTTGCCTAGAGTTAGCCTAAGAGGGTGTGTTAGGTCACTCTTCACTTTCCACTGGGCAGGGGCAGCCAATTTAACTCGGGACCAATGGATCCACGATTTGATCTCTGCCACCTTAATAGCAAGGGGAGAACACATAACAACAGTATATGGCCCTTTCCACTTGGGGCTTAAAACTTCCCTTTTCCAGTCCTTTACCTGGATATATATCATGTGTATGTGTAACCAGGACATGGGGCCTTTGGGTCAAGACATATTGTTGCAGCGTCTGTACTACTGTATTGAGGGTTTGCAGTTGTTTCAATTTGACAGTATCTGCCACTGGTCCAGTGTTCTGGACATTTGGCCTAAGTAGGTTAGGGACTCTGCCATATAATAATTCAAATGGTGACACAAGTAATCCTCTTTGGGAGGCACACCGTACTGCAACGAGGGCCAGGTTTAAGGCGTCTGGCCACTTAAGTTGGGTTTCCTGACATATTTTGCCAATTTATCCTTAATGGTTCTATCCATTCTTTCCACCCGTCCCCCCGATTGAGCATGGAAACTACAGTGTAGCTTCCATGTTATTCCTAACATAGCTGCTATCTTTTGGGGTAGCTCTATGGATAAATTCAGGACCATTGTTTGAAGAACTTCTAGATGGCAACCCATACCAGGGAATAATAATATGAAGCAAGGCTTTTGCGACCTCTGTTGCTTTCTTTGTCCTTGTAGGGATGCACTCTGGCCATCCAGTGTATGCACATACTATGACTAGCATTGCTCTATAGGGACCTGAACGTGGCATGTCAGTAAAGTCAATCATCAGAGAATCAAAGGGGTAATTTCCCCTGGGTTGGTGTCCTTGAGGCAGTTGGGGTCCTTGCCTTGGGTTATTGACTGCACAAATCCCACACCTAGCACAAACATTTGCTGCAATGCTGTGTATTTTATCAATATAGACCTCTCGCTTCAGGGCATTTGCTAACGCCGTCTTCCCTAGGTGCAGTTGCCTATGGACCTGTTGTACTGCATCCCATGCCATATATCCTGGGATAAAGACTTGCTGGTCTGGCAGGATCCACCAGCCATCTTCCTGGCGTGCTTCAAGTGCCTCAGTTTGCTTTAGGTCTTCCTGGGAATAATTTGGTTTAACTTGCTCTTGATTTTGGGGGTCCCATACAGCTAGGCAGTTTGTCTGTACAGTAGGTGTCTTTTGTGCTGCAATACGAGCTTCCCGGTCTGCTTTATTATTTCCCAGCTGAATATCTGATACTCCCTTCTGATGCCCTCTACAGTGCATTATGGCTACTTCACTTGGTTTCCATACACTATCCAGCAGATGCAATATCTGTGATCCATGCTTAACATTCTTTCCTCCTGTTGTTATTAGACCTCTTTCTTTGTATAATGCTTCATGGACTTGCACTGTCAGAAACGCGTACTTAGAGTCTGTATAAATGTTAACGCGTTTTCCCTTTGCCAGTTCCAGGGCTCTAGTTAATGCATGCAATTCAGCAAGCTGAGCACTGGTGCCTGGGGGAAGGGACTCAGCTTCCCATACATCCTCCAAAGTCACCACAGCATATCCTGGCTTTCGAGTTCCTTCTTGCATAAAACTAGTTCCATCTGTATATATTGTAAAATTTGGATTAGGGAGGGGAACGTCCTTCATATCCAGACGGCTAGCATAAGTTTCTTCTATGGTCTGTATGCAACTATGTGTGGTGTCCAGGTCAGTTCAGGCAGCAACATTGCTGGATTCAGAGCGTTTGATTGTATTAATGTAATCATTGGGTTATGAATTATCAGGGCTTGATACTTTAGCATACGTGGGTTAGTTAGCCACAAATGTTCTTTTGCTTCCAAGACAGCTTTGAGGGCATGCGGCGTGTAAATAGTTAATTCCTGCCCAAAGGTGAATTTATTAGTTTCCTGCATTAACAATGCTGTTCCAGCAATTGCCTTAAGGCAAACCGGCCAACCCCTTGCTACATTATCAAGCTGTTTAGACAGATAAGCAACAGGACGATGCCAGGTTCCTAGTTTCTGGGTGAGAACTCCAATCGCTTTGTATCTACGAACAGCTGAAAAGGCTTTTCCAAATCTGGCAGCCCTAAACTAGGGGCGCGCATTAGAGCCTCCTTGAGAGCGGTGAAGCTGTTATTTTCTTGCTGTTCCCATCACAATGGTTCTTTATCTCCTCCCTTTGTGGCCTCATACAGGGGTTTTGCTATTAAACTAAAGTTAGGGATCCATATTCGGCAGAAGCCAGCAGCACCTAAAAATCCTCTTAACTCTTTCCTATTCTTCGGTACAGGTAGCTGGCAGATGGCCGCTTTCCTTTCATGTCTGAGAGTTCTCTTTCCTTCCTCTATGTTAAATATCCCAAGTATCTAACTTTCACTGCTACCAAGTGGGCTTTTTTCCGAGATGCCTTGTAGAACCAGGGGGGGGGTGTTGTCCTCTGCCCACAGGTACAGTATATCAAATTCCTTCCATCTGGCATTCTTCTCTATCGTTCGTGCCAGCATCACCATTCTCCATTCCTCTTCACGAGGTAGTTCCATTAGTACTTTTCCATATTTCATAGCCATGGTGCCATCCTCTTCAAAGGAGATCTGCGCCCTTAGTTTACATAGCAGATCCCTTCCTAATAAAGGGATGGGACAGTCTGGCATATATACAAACTGGTGAGTTATGGTTCTTCCTCCCATAGTGCAACTTAAGAGTTCTAAAAATGGACGCTGTAAGATTCTTCCTGTCGCTCCTTGTATATTGATAGAGTAGGGTGAAGCTTGGCTTAGGGCAGTGGTTCTCAACCTTCCTAATGCCACGACCCTTTAATACAGTGACCCCCAACCCCCCATCCAGCTGGCCAGGGAGGGGGGGCAAGAAGGCCGTTCCACCGGCTCCGCCCAGCCTGGTTGGAGAAGTGCCCAGGGAGAGAGAGAGGGAGAGAGAGAGAGAGAGAGAGAGAGAGAGAGAGCCAAGAGGGCGACAGCGCCGGCAGAGCTTACTTCAGCCTTCTCCATGGAAAGGGCCGCGAAGCAGCGCGGCCTCCCTTAGGACAGGGGTAGGCAACCCAAAAACACTCAAAGAGCCACTTGGACATGTTTCCCACCGAAAACAAAACACTGGGAGCCGCAAAACCCTTTTGATATCTAAAATGAAGATAACACTGCATATATCCTTTTTTACCTTTAATGTATGTATGTATGTATATGTATGTATGTATGTATGTATATATGTTTGTGTGTGTATATATAAAATAAAGGTAAACAAGGATATATGCAGTGTTATCTTCATTTTAGATGTCAAAACAGTCTCTCTCTGTCTCTCTCTTTCCTCTCTTTCCTTTCTCTTTCCTCTCTCCCCTCCCTCTTTCCTCTCTCTCTCTCTTTCCTCTCCCCCTCTCTCTCTTTCCTCTTTTTTCTCTTTCCTCTCCCTCTCTCTCTCTCTTTCCTCTTTTTCTCTCTTTTCTCTCCCCCTTTCTTTTTCTCTTTCTCTTTCCTCTTTCTTTCTCTTTCCTCTCTCTCTTTCTCTCTCTCTCTTTCTCTGTTTCCTCCCTCTTTCTCTTTCTCTCTCTTTCCTCTCTCTCTTTCTCTCTCTCTTTCCTCTCTCTTTTCCTCTGTTTCTCTCTCTTTCCTCTCTCTTTCTCTCTCTTACGGCTGCATTGTCAGGGGTCCCTGCCGCCCCCGGCCTGGCTGCCACCCCCGCCGGGACTCCGCACTGCCCAGCCCTCGCCCTCCACCCATCGATGGAGCCGCGGTGGGGACAGCGCCCGCCCGAGCCGCCTGGGGGGCAGCAGGAGGAAGAAGGAGAGGAGGAGGGCGAGGAAGCAGCCGCCCCATACGGGACTCTGCGCTGCCTGGCCTCACCCTCTGCCCATCGATGGAGCCATGGTGGGGGCTGGTGCCACGCGGCCCCTGCCAGCCCCTCCGCCATCCCAGCTGCTCCCCCCAGGTACCCCTCTTGCCCCGGCACTTGCCCGAGCTGCCTGGGGGGCACCAGGAGGAAGAAGGAGAAGAGGAGGGTGAGGAAACAGCTGCCACCACCCCAGCCGGGACTCCGCGCTGCCCGGCCTCGCCCTCCATACATCCGATGGAGCCACGGTGGGGGCTGGTGCCGCGCGGCCCCTGCCAGCCCCTCTGCCAGCCCGGCTGCTCCCCCCCAGGCACCCCCCAAGCAGCCTGCCCAAGCCGCCCGGGGGGCACCAGAAGGAAAAAGGAGAGGAGGAGGGTGAGGAAACTGCTGCCGCCGCCCCAGCTGGGACTCCATGCTGCCTGGCCTCACCCTCCGCCCATCCAATGGAGCCGCGGTGGGGGCTGGTGCCGCGCAACCCCTGCCAGCCCCTCCACCAACCTGGCTGCTTCCCCCCAGGCACCCCTCTTGTCCCGGCGCCCGCCCGAGCCGCCTGGGGCGCAGCAGGAGGAAGAAGGGGAGGAGGAAGAGGAGGGCAAGGAGATAGAGGAGCGGTGTCTCGGTTCCTAAGACCATCGGAAATATGTGTTTTCCGATGGTCTTAGGCGACCCCTGTGAAAGGGTCGTTCGACCCCCAAAGGGGTCCCGACCCACAGGTTGAGAACCACTGGCTTAGGGGTTGAGTTAGGACTGATCAAGTAGCTCCAGTATCCACAAGGAAGGGAATAGGTTTGCCTCCTACTGTTAGACTGACCACAGGTTCCGGGAGGCGGGCTGAACCCGGTTGGTCTCAGTCCCAGTCCTCCACTTCAGCCAGGCCTATGAGGGGAGTTCTTGACAATCCTCCTCTTCTTCCTCTCCCTCCCTGGCTTCTCCCTGGGCCACTTCTGTAGCTCTTCGCAAACCTGCCTCTCCCCCCTCCTTGTTCTTCATCCTTTTCTCTTTCTGGACATTCACCCTTCCAGTGTCCTTCCTTCTTACATATGGCACACTGGTTTCATCCTAACGTCATTCCATTTCCCCTACTTCTGCCACCTCCTCTTGGCACCCCCATCATAGCAACAGCCAGCAATTCAGCCTTCCTTTGATCTTCTGGTCCTTCTTTCTTTCCTCCTCTTTTTCCCTATTAACAAAAGTCTTTCTGGCCACTTCCATCAATTCACTCATGGGCTTTCCCAGGGCTCCCTCCAATCTTTGTAACTTTCTACGGATATCAGGGGCACTTTGTGAGATAAAGGCCATGGCAAGCATTCGTGCATTTTCAGGCTCTGTTGGATCAATGGGTGTATACTGTACATTTGATAGGCTTCAAGCAATCGAGTGTAAAATGCTTCCAGACTCTCGGTGGCTTCTTGTACCACGAAGGATGGTTTAGACATGTTAACAGATGGCTTTCCTGCTGCACGAACTGCCTGCACCACTAACTGTTGATAAGCCTGCAGATCCCGGAGGTCATGATAAGGATTCCATAAGGGATCTTTGGAAGGGAATTCATGCTCAACATGCTCTTCCAGAGTACGAGCCAGTGGTTGGGAGGGCTTCACAATTTTTGTCACTGCCATCCGAATCTTTTCTCTTTCCTCAGGATTAAACAAAGTCCCCATGAGCTGCTGCATATCTATCCAGGCAGGGTTGTGGGTGTCCACAATGGTTTTCACCAAATCTACCACTTCCTTTGGTTTCTCACTAAAGGGGCCATAATGAAATTTCCAATTAAGAAGGTCTGATGTAGTAAAAGGCACATGTTGGAATAGAGGGGCTGTGGCTATTTCTGCTGGATCATCCTTACTGACAACTAATTGATCCACCTGTCTAAGGGGGGGGCATTCAAAGACGCCTGCTCAGTCTTTGCCCTTGTTCGTTCAGCTATCGGTTCTTCCACTTCTCTGTCTTCTGTTTGCAGTTCCTCCCGTTCCTCCTCTGCCTCGGCTCCCCCCTCAGCACCTTTTGCTGAAGGTCCAGCCATGCCTTGTTGAGTTATGGCTAGTCCCCGGCTTTTTCTATCTTCAAAACTTTTTAACATAGGGGACAGCCGGTCCAAACGTCACATGGATCCTTGGGCTGATGAGGAGGCTGGTGTTAAGGAAATACCCCCCAACTCATGCAGGGCTACATACAACGGCAGATGTGGCAGTTCTTCTGGGCAACTAGGTAGAACTTGGATGGATCTCTTAGTCTTCTGGGGTGGCACGACACGTGATACTAGGAGTCTGCACTGTTCTGTTTTGCATTTCTGAATCCATGGTGGAGGTCTTTGCAACAAGCTGAGCCACACATCAATATAGGGTGCCTGGTCTGGGTGTCCTAACGTGGGGTGGAACACTAGCTGATGTACTTTTAAAGTGATAGAGAGATCTAACATCCCTGTGTCAGGCCAGCCTAGGTTAAAGCTTGGCCAGTCTACTTCACAGAAAATCCTCAACTTATGCCTGCTCCACTTAATACCATAGTCCTGGGTCCCATAAGCAGAACTAAAATGCTTTAACATACACCCTAACAGAGTGAGGGGCACACTTCCACCACCCCCCATGATCCTCCCAGGGCACCAGACAAGACAATAGAGGAAAGGGGTGAGAGGAAGGTAAGGGGTCCTTCCACTCGGGATAACACTGGGGGTTCCACTTGTTAACGTTAGACCCAGGGAGCCGGAAGGTCACGGCCTCCGATGGGAAATTTGAACGCCACTCACTCTCTACTGGCCCAGGGTGCCGGACTCTCATGGCCACCTGTGGGAAACTCAGTAGCCTTTCACATCCAACTCACACAACAGTCCTCCCACCTTATTCCAAAGAGAGGGTGATCAGTCCTCTCCCCCGTCCCTGCTTACAGGGAGGGATTGTTTTCCCATTCAATACTTGCCTGCAGGCAAATCCTTTGTCCTCTAGCCGGCTGGAAAGATGCCTGGTCTCCTTTCCCTTCACCTGTGGTTCTTGGAGTGGCTAACCGCCAATGCTGGAGCCCTGTGTCACAGGGAAGTCCCTCGGAGTAAAAGGTCCGATGGCGCCTGGGATGTTCCCCCTAACACTACAGGCCCCTGGCACCGGGATGTGCCCTCCAGAGAGCCCCAAGACTCCTTGCGTCCTGCCACGGTTGCCAGATAATTGTGGTGGAAAAACCACGATACTTACATCAGAAGACAAGACCACGAAGGGTTGGAGAACACAGGTTTATTATTTGTGCAAAGGTTCAGAGCATTCATATGACAAATTCTGAACCCTGGATTATTGCCAGGGTGTCATTCTTATACAGCTTGCCGCCCACGCATAACCTAATGGATGACTTCTTATCTACCTTTAACACACTAAAAAAAGAGAAGTTTATATCTTGAACCCACACCCATAGGAAAAAAGGAAGTTGATACAATTGACAGAAAACCACACTGCCGACACGCGTAATATGGTACTGGCCTCCCGGGAGGTTACACGAGGCTGGCTCCAGGGAATCGTCAACGCTTCTTTGAGTGAGGGGTTCTTGCCGGCTGCCTTGAAAGAGGCTGTGGTGAGGCCCCTCCTCAAGAAGCCCTCCCTGGACCCGGCTACTTTGGCCAACTACCGGCCTGTCTCCAACCTTCGCTTTCTTGTGAAGGTTGTTGAGAGTGTGGTGGCACGACAGCTCCCTCAGCAC
>NW_015388139.1:245292-249679 GCF_001527695.2 Protobothrops mucrosquamatus
GTGCGGCCGGCCTGGCGTAGTTTGATTATGTTTCAGTGGGGGTTTTTGTATGGGTGTGTTTTTAGAACAGGCCTGTTATTTAATTCGATTTTAGAACAGAAACTATTTATTTATTATCGTGGTTTTTAGTATCGCCTGTTCACCGCCCTGAGTCCCGTAAGGGAGATAGGGCGGTATATAAATTTAATAAATAAATAAAAAAAAAAAATAAATATCTTACACCATCTGTTGTGGACAGTTATTCAAAATGGTTAGAGGTAGTACCTGTCCAATCTATGACTATTGCCAGGGTCATCCAGGAACTGCGCCGGCTATTTGCTACACATGGACTACCGCAGTGATGGCGAACCTTTTAGAGACCAAGTGCCCAAACTGCAACCCAAAACCCACTTATGCATCATCGGGTGCCAGGTGAGTGTGGCCCATTGGCTGGGTGTGGCCAATTGGGGTGTGTGGCTCATTGGGTGGGTGTGGCTTTGGTGGGACTAAAAAGTTCAATCAATCAATTCCAACTTTGCAAGATCTTTTTTTTCCCCCGCGAGAAGTTGAAATTGACTGATTGATTGAACCTTTTTTCTTTTTGCACACGGCAGTGGAGGCCTAAAGCGAAAAGGTTTTATAAAACCCAGCTGAAGGCCTAGGACTGGGGCGACGGCACGCGTGCCCACAGAGAGGGCTCTGAGTGCTGCCTCTCGCACCTGTGCCATAGGTTCGCCACCACTGGACTACCGGATGTCATTGTGTCTGACAACGGGGAACAATTCACAGCAGCAGAATTCCAGTCGTTCCTTAATGCTAACATGATTAGACACACCACTTTGGCTCTGTTCCATCCAGCTTCTAACGGCCAGGCTGAATGGATGGTAAGGTCCACTAAAGAATCCCTCAAAAGACTGACTAAGGGAAACTGGAACCATCGCCTGGCAAAATTTCTTCTATGCCAGAACACAACTCCAAGCACCACAATGGGACGCAGCCCAGCTGAACTAAGGTGGGGATGTCAGCTCACAACAAAGCTAGACTGCCTCCACCCTGACAGGATAGGTGCTGAAATGGCACAACCCAAGCCAATTTACAGTTGGGTGAGCATGTTTGGGCTAGGAACTATGGGCAGGGGGCACCTTGGGTGGTTGCTACAGTTACGAAAGTGTCAGGGCCACTATCATATGAGATGGCTCTGGATGATGGTTGTGTGATCCGACGACACATAGACCAGTTGAGGCATCGGCAGACAAAGCAGAGCTCAGATGCAGAATTAGAAGGGACAGTAGACACTCATGGTGAAGCTGCTATTCCAGTATTGCCCACACCTGCCGAGACTGTGCTGACCGAGGCAGAGGCACCAAGGATTTTTGCACCACCTCTGCTGTCAAATGACTCGGACACACATAGTGGCACAGGTCTACCACCTCTGCCATCAAATGACTCAAACGACTCAAACAGGCTACCCGGTGCGGACAACCGGCAAGTCGAGATGGAAACCCAAACAGCTTTGTGGAGTTCCGGCAGAACTCGCAACCCACAGGTCTACCTCAAAGACTATGTACATCAAGTACACAAGAAGTCATTTTATCCAGGGGGAAGGGGTGTTATGTATTGATATCATGAGTTAATGTGTTTTAATTTAAACGTGTCTCCAACTGTTTTGGAGGGAAAGTTAAGTTTAAGTTTGAGCGGGAAAACACTGTTTGATTTGATTGGTCACCGCCTAGAGGCGGCAAGTATAAATAGCCGTCATGCTGTCGGTTAAGCCAGTTCTGTTTTTGTTGCAATAAATAGCGTTGCATTAAACCGGTCTGGTCAATGCCTCCAGAAAACCCACTACACAATATGAAAATTAAAGGATGTATGGATTGAGTTGTGAGACAGGGAAGGGAAGTACATGGACTTATGCACTTCCAGTTACTGACAGGTGTGCCACTAACATTCTGACTTTACACCTGCATGCTCTCAGGGCCCAAAGATTATCTTCATTCTTCATAGGGTGGTATTGTGGATTAACTAATTTTTTCTGGGTTCTGATTTTAAGGTGAGTATCCTTAGCTATGGAGGCCTTTGATCTTCTTCTTAAATACATAATAATAAAATAATGAGAACTAAAGGCTCAAAGGGAAGGCAGATTAGAAAGAACAAGACCTTTTGGGGTCTTCAATTTCCTTCCTGTTAAGAGTTCCTTAATAAGGTTTGCTCTTCCTTACTAACATCAATAAAGGTAGCTTTTCCAGAAAATATGTGAAGAGCTGTAATTAGTGATTTAACTATGTTTTCTTTTTGGCTGTGTTTTAATTTATATATAATGTATGTTTAATTCGAGGACGGCTTGGAGAGGTAGAAGTGGCCAATATGGAGGCTGCACCTTTCCCTCCAGATCTCTGTCTCCCCTGCAGATTTCTGGAGAGGAGGAGAGGGTGGCAGGGGAGCTGTGTGAGGGAAGCCTGCCCCAACAAGCCAGCATCCTTACCATGCATGATTGGAAATGGGAATTCCCTTTTGAGAAGGGCCAGCCTCCCTTGTGCAGGACCCAGGAGCACTGCTCCCCTGCCGCCTCCTCTTGCTCTCTTGAGATATGTCAAGACAGAAGTTGGAGTCGGAGGAAACTGCTTCCTGCAAACGTCCTCTACCTCCTGCTTTGCCGGGAGGGGGCACCAGATAGGGAAACACCAACGATGTCTGGGATTGGGAAAAGAACATCTCTTTAGTGTGCTATACACACACATACACACACACACAAACATTCCAAGCTTGGAGACTTGTATCCACATCTGAGCTAGCAAATTGCCAATCATGCCTGGGCTTGGGGAGAAGGCCCTCTCCCTCTGTGGATAAAAGTCTCCAAACCTGGAATGTGGTGTGTGTTTGTGTGTGTGCGTGCATGCGCGCGCACGTGTGCATGTGCTTCACTGCTAGCAGTTTGGGGAGGGGAGGAGTTTGTGGGGCACCGAGTTGTCCCCACATTGAGTTAGCCGGTGCGACTTGTTCCGTTCCGACCCAGCTATCTTGAGTCAGCTGTGTCTAGTGAGTGGTGTCAGATGTCCTTCATAGACTGAAAACAGAATCCAGGAACGCAGGAACAAAGTGACCAACAGGGTTTTAATTTGTGCAAAATTAAAATCAGCACTGGGAGTGGTTTGCTCCCAGTGCTTTACATAGAAGTTCCCTGCCCTGCAACCCCACCCCAAGCAGCAAGCCAGCATCTGGTCCGTAAACGTAAAAGCTGCAGTTCCTTTTCTGACCTCCCCCCTGCCGGACTTTGCATCGCCGCCTCCCTCTCTCCGCCACTCCAGCCATTCCTTCACCGAGTGATCTCCCCAGGCCACATGGTCTTTGCGGGACCAACTGCCCAGGTCGGCGACCGGCTCCTCTGGCAGCGTCCCGTGGCCCACTGTCTCGTCCAGCAGCCAGCCTCCTCCCCCGCTCCGGCAATGCTCCTTGGCGCGTGGAGGCATGTGGTAGCATCTCCGACGCCCAGCTGACATGCTCGGCATCCGGCTTCCTCCCCGGCTTCCGGCAGCACTTCGCGGCAGGCAGTGGCATCTCCGACGCCCAGCTGGCCCGTCTGGTGGCCAGCTGATTCCCCGGAGTTCGGCGGCGTGTGGCGGCAGTCGGCTGCTTGGCTCTGGCTGGCTGCTCGGTTCCTCCCCCCACCGGTACGTGTCGAGCCCACGGGGCTTGACAGGTGGCATCGAGCAGGCCATGCCTCCCTGCTAGGTGACTGGTGGTACTCAAATATTGCCATCTCCTAAAAGTGGTACAATCTCTGAAAAGGTTGAAAAGCCCTGATCTAGAGAGCATCAACAGGAAAAACAGATTGATTAGGCTTAGTGTTCTGTCCGCTACATGTTATCTTGTGTGCAACTTGACATGCAGCTAAACCTACCTAGCCTCCAATAAACCAGACTGTGTGCGTAGATCTGGGTTCTTTATTAAAGGAACAGAATGGGTGAAAAAGGGAAAAACAGAAATATAAAGAGTAAAAAACCAAATACATAATAAGTGGTGTTGAGTTGCTGGTGAGCATAACAATTAACAAAACTGAAAAATCTAAATCTCACCAGCGATGCTGTGTGTATGGGATGTGGATTTTTGTCTTCAGATGAACATGTGTCACGGATTAGGCTGGATTTTTCCCAGTGCTTCTGTTTCCTCAAAATGCTAAAGGAAAATGGAGTCTAGCTTCCCAGGATGCACTTATTTATTTATTTATTTTATTTAACAGGATTTATATGCCGCCCTTCTCCCCATGGGACTCAGGGCGGCTCACAGCGTATTAAAACATCATACAAAAAATTTCCCCTACTAAAAACCAATTAAAACCCAAATATTGGTAGCTGTGGCTCTTTAAAATCGTTAAAAATTGTCCCTATTTAAAACTCACCCTAGGTCAGGC
>NW_015388139.1:249826-253952 GCF_001527695.2 Protobothrops mucrosquamatus
GGACCGATGCCATGGAGCGCTTTAAAGGTGGTGACTAGCACCTTAAAGCGTACCCGGAAGGCCACTGGCAGTCAGTGCAGCTCGCGCAGCAGCGGTGTTACATGGGAGCGACGTGTCGCCCCCAGCACCGCCCGCGCGGCCGCATTCTGGACCAGCTGGAGCCTCCGGATGCTCCCCATGGGGAGCCCCATGTAAAGAGCGTTACAGTAGTCCAGGCGAGAGGTGACGAGAGCCTGAGTGACTGTGCGCAAAGCGTCCCGGTCCATAAAGGGGCGCAACTGGTAAATCAGGCGCACCTGATAAAACGCCCCTTGTTTTTGGAATGAGGGATGATGGGAATGGAGTTCTTAAAGGCCTGGATCAGTTTCAAAACAATAAAGATTGGTATTTGGCTCCGGCCACTAGATGAGGCCAGAGAACAGCAACAGTATATACACAATTTATATGCTGGGAGGGCATGACACTCTGCACCTGGACTCAGCTGATAACATTCTTTGAGTCTTCAGATGGTAGCAGTGGTGGCAAAGGAAGGGACTCTCAACTTTGTACATTGAGAGTGAAGAGTGGCATGTTTTGGTCGCATGGAATGCTACAATCCCAACACTGACATGTCCCTATCAAAGGACAAATGAAAGATGGGGTAGCAGGGACAAGATATGGGTCCCCTCAAAAATTTCACAAGAAAGATGAGCTTCTAGCTGTTGACAGGTACCAAGTGGTTCCACATTAGTAGGGATGAATTAGGGGCTATTCCCTGCATCATGTTACTGGAAGAATTTAGCTGGTGTACCAGGGATAAACCCAGAACAATTGCACGAAAATATTAGGTGAGCTGCCATTGCTTTTTTGTTGATATGGCTGTTGATGTGACTGCAGTTTCCGATGTGACTGGGAACTTGACAGTGATCTAAGTTTGGAATATAAGATCCCATTGCAAGCCTCTCCCTTAGAATTGCTGAGGTCATCTGATATATATCCAGCACTATTTTGTAGCAATGGAACACGAGTCAAGTCTGAAGGAATCTGGGCAATGACTTGGCTTTGAGGCTGGCACATCACTGCTTCTGTTACTGTGAAGTTGCCTTCAGATTCTGCGTTGGATGAAGAAGTTCCATTCATCAGGGATCGGTGAGATGTTGAACATTCTTCCTGTGGAAAATGCTCTTGCTTGTGAGCCACGTCCACTAGCAAATGTAGATCAGAGATTTGCCCTTCTGTGAACTGCACATTCTTTCTTTGCATTTGGTTTGGATGGATGAAACTGAATCTTTGGCATATTTGCTGAGAGGACCCACCTCTGAAATGAGGAAACCAATTTGTTCTGAGGATGCAACAGTCTCTGATGTATTTGTCTCACACCTTATGTTAGGATCCTCCTGTGGCTGACTGAATGGAAGTTCCTCTTGAACAAATACCGTGGAAGACACTGCAGAAGACTGGTTCAATTGCTCTTTTGAACTTTGCTGATGTTTGTGGGGTGACTGTGGGCTGCTGCACCATTTGAGCTGTGGTATTCTCCACAGGTTCTGTGGTATGAATAGCACAGATAAACTCTGGAGACTGGCAAGGATTGTGCTATAGCTTGTTCCTTATTGTTACGTAGGTGTCGCCTTTGTAATCTGAAGGGAAGAGGGGCGACCCAGTTGTCAGTATCTTCTTTGACTAATACCTGCTCCATCATTTCTAAAAGGAGTTTGTCCTCAATAGACATTGCCACCCAATTGTCATCTTTTGTCTTTTGGAAGACTGTGCATCCTAAATTATCTTGGTCACTATCACAAGAGAGGTTGTCACTAAAGGAGCCTACGAAGGAACAAGGCAAATGGGTAGTGTATAGTGATGCCTTTAAGATGAATTGGTTGTACAGAGATTTCAAATTGGAGATCAAAATATTATAATTTTAAAAGAAATACCTCCAAAAATTCTCAGAAAAAGAAAAGACTTTGCCTTTCTGTCTGAGGAGCTTAAAAAGCGACAGGTCCAGTTTAGATGGGAGATACCTATTGGAATAGTGGTGAATTATGCAGGGACACGATATAGACTTAATACAATTTTAAAGGCAAAAGATTTTTATACTAATGTCCTGAAAGCAGGTTCACCACCATCTCCATGACTCAAGAGAATAGAAGAAAGGCTGGAAGATATACATCCAATTGAAGGTGCAATGTCATCGGTGGTTGGAGATTTTACGCAGGAGGGGCCTATTGAACAAAGTTTGGAGGTAAAGGATGATTCAAAGGAACAGAGGATGACTTGTGCTGCGTATAGACGTAAAGACAAGGAGCAGAAGCAGAAGGCTGATTCTGGATCAATAATACAAGGCCCGATTACTACAGAGCCGGTGGGAGGGGCACGACCGAAGAGATTAACGGCTGATCTTCAAGTAGTGTTCCAGAGGCTCCAGGCCACGAAGGATGGCAAAGCTACTGACATGGAATGTTAATGGCCTGAACTCACCACAGAAAAGAAAGAAAGTATTTCACTACTTGAAACAACATAAAAATGACATTGTTTGCTTGCAGGAGACTCATATTGTGGCGAAAGATCAAAAGTATTTGATTAATTCTCAGTTGGGATCACATTTTATTGCCTCAGCCCCAAACAAAAAGGGGGGCGTGGTTATTTATGTAAGAAGAGATTTATCGGCTAGATTAATTGAATACAAGGAAGTGCTACAAGGCAACAAAGTTCTTATTATTGGATTATATGCTCCTAATCAACAACAAAAAAAGTTTTATAAGTTCTTACATCAAAAACTAATTGAATTGGACTACAAATCTGTTATTATGATGGGTGATTGGAATGGTGTTTTGGACTCAAGTAAAGACAAGAAGGGATCTTTCAAAAACTCTCCTAATAATTCTAAATTACCTAAAGCTTTTTTTGATTTGAAGGATGATTTGGAATTTAGAGATATTTGGCAAGAACGTAATGTGGAAGTTAGAGACTTTACTTTTTTTTCGGATAGACATCAATCATTCTCCAGAATTGATTTTTTCTTAATTACTACGGATCTTTTCTCCAGGGTCAAGAACACTAAGATTTTTCCTAGAACATTGTCGGATCATAGCCCAGTTTGGTTGGAGCTATTTGCTGAAGATGGAAATAGAAGATCTTGGAGATTAAACGAAAATTTATTTAGATATGAGGTGCTTTCGCAGAAATGTAGAGAATATTTGAAAGAATTCTTTGTTTTGAATATGCATAAAGGCACTTCGATGGCTATGGTTTGGGATGCTAGTAAAGCTTATATGAGAGGGGTTTTGATTCATATGAATAATGGATATAGGCGTAAGCAGATGCAAAAATGTAAAGAGTTGGAAGAAGAGATTAAATCAAAGGAGAGGGCTTTTATTTTGAACCCATCAGATAATAGATTAAAGGTTTCTATAAATATGTTGAAAGAGCAATTTAATATGTTAATGACTGATCAGGTTGCAACTAACTTGCGTTACGCGAAACATAATACCTTTTGTAATGCAAATAAGCCTGGCAGGTGGTTGGCTTATCAATTACGGAAGAAACAGAAACCACGTATTATAGAGAAAATAGAATACAAAGGTAAAGAGGTATATCAACAAAAGTTGATTAAAAAGAGTTTTTTAGATTTTTATACAAAATTATATGCTAGTGAAAATATACAAGCCCTAGATATAGATATCTACCTACAGACAGCACATTTTCCTAGGCTTTCAAATGAACAACGAAAGGAGACGAATGGTTTAATTACGTCTAAGGAAATTATTATGGCAATTAAACAGTTAAAAGTGGGTAAGGCCCCTGGTACAGATGGATTATCAACAATTTATTATAAAACATTATTTGAAGAGATGACAGAACCATTAAAGGAACTTTTTAATAGTATCCAGATTGGAGGAGAAGTGCCTCCATCCTGGAGAATGGCTTTTATATCGCTGATTCCAAAACAGGACCAAGATCTTACCCAGCCTAAGAATTATAGACCTATATCGCTTTTGAATATAGATTATAAGATTTTTGCTAAAATATTGGCAAATAGGTTAATGCAAGTTTTGAAGCAAATGATTCATAGTGATCAATCTGGATTTATAACTGGAAGATATATGAAATACAATGTAAGACAAATTGTTAATTTAATTGAGTATTT
>NW_015388139.1:255710-259829 GCF_001527695.2 Protobothrops mucrosquamatus
TCTATTGTTTAATAATTAGGATACTAATTTGTTTATGTTTTAATTATTATTATTATATTTATCTTAAAGGGGAGTTAAAGCGCATTATGGACTTGGTTATTTATATAGTTGGTTAATGTTAGTTAGATTATGATTATTATATTTGTAACCCTGTATTTAGCTCTGGGAAGTGGGGGAGGGAGAGGGGGGATTAGGGGGGGTTTAGGGGTTTATATTGTAATTTTTATAAAACTTTTCAATTAAAAAAAAAGATGAATTGGTTGTGGCATGGCTGAAAAATAGAAGGACGTCCATTCTCTAATGTGCTTGTAAGCATGCTGTTAACAGAGGTTGGTTTGTGCATGCTTTCTAAACAGACATCTCCTATAATGACCCATCCTAGGTGTAATTTCTGAGTGTACGGAGCGTTGTGGGGACCATTGACCTGAGCTCTTGCTTTGTGGACTCTCTCCCTAGGAGCAAGATTATCTGAGTCTGAGCATCAAGCTCTGGTATCAGGTTTGCTATGCGGTTCAAATGTGGGTGATGAACTGCTGCATCTGGTGTAAGGATTTCAGATCTATGGTCAGGAATCTGGTTGCATTCAATAAGAGTTGGTAAAGTCAGGCATGTTTTCCCATCTACCGACTTGACTTGGTAACCAGATGCTCTTCTCCCTGCCGTCTCCACAATTCCTGCACAAGTTTTTAAGGAATAGGGAGTGCTGGGGCCTTTAATGCCAAAGATATCAAAGAAGGTTGAGCTGGCTAAAGACCTGTTACTTTGGTCGTCTAGAATAGCATAAAATTTAATGGCTTTGTCCCTTTGGCCTGCTGGGTAGACTCTGACTAAACAGATTTTGGAACAGGACCTGCCAGCTACAGTTCCTTTGCAGACTTTTGTGCAGTTTGAAGTGATTTCTGTTGTGGTTGTAGCAGTGTGTTCTTCCTCCCCGCCGTACTCACTGGCACTGTGAATGTGTTGTAAAGTCCATGGAGCTGGCCCTGGGTATAAAGCTGTGTTGTAACCTGTGCTGCCACATTCTGTGCATTTTACACTGACCTTACAGTCCTTGACAAAGTGAGGGGCTGATGAGCAGCACTTGTAGCAAATCTTGTTTTCTTTCAGGAAAGCTTTGTGGACTTCCATTGACTTCTCTATGAAGGCTCTGCATTTTAGGAAATGATGTGGCTTCTGGTGTAGCTGGCAGTCCTTTTAAAAGAATCTGGAGGAGTCACGTTAGCTTTGTGGATGGCTATTGGAGGTTTGCGGGGATCAAGTCCTGAAGCACATGAGAATGTGAAGTTAAAACTAGGATCATTTCTTGTTTTAACTTCTTGGCACACAAAGTCCACAAAAACAGAGAAGGGGAGAAACAGAACATTGTACTTGCTTTTGTGTTTGGAGCCATGTGTGATCCACTGCTCTTGCAAGTTATAGGGTAACTTTTGTACAATGGGGTTGACACCTCTGGCTGTGTCAAGGAATGCAACTGTCAATGCTGCTAATATTGAATATTCTTGCTTTGACAAAATATGCAGAACTGTCTGGTATTTTTAGAGTTAATTCAGATGACAGAGAAGTAAGGAAAACCCAGGAAAATGAACGGAAGTGAATCTTTGCCCTCCAAGTTAATTGGAAGATGTGAATCATGACCCCAAAATAGGGGAGGGGAAATGCCTGGAATGTTATGAGCAAAGGGAAGGGAAATTCAGATCTTGGCATCCATCATGCCGTGCTGACATGTCTCTACACTAATAAAGGTTTTTTTTAGGTTAAACCATGCCTGAAAATTCTTTGAAGTGTTTCATTAGTCAGACACATGACAGCAACGTTCAAAGTTACGCGATAAGCACCCCTTAGCATTTACAAAAAATCCCCAAACTTATGAATGTTGCCGCACCACGGCAGTCGTTCACCCTTTCAATGACCACAGAGGCACTGCAACATTCACCCTGGCTATTCCCTCCCCCCCCATTCCGGGTCTCCCTAGGCACTAGGTCTGTGGATACTCACCTTGCGAAGATCTATAGAGTCTTCGCTTTCTTGGCTGTCTCTGTCAACGCTGCTAACATCGGTCATTTTCTCTTTTCCCTTTTTCTTCCTTTTAGAATTAGTTGGTGCAGGGAGGGGGGATTGGGATGCGAGCTCAGTTAGCCATAATAATAACTCTGCCATGGGGACTCAAGGACAAACTGGGTCCAGAGCTGATAACGTTTTGGCGGGCTGGAGAGCTGGGGAGAAAGCCCACGCTATAAGCTAATTGGGGAATGTGCTTTATGACTGTTTATTGTGGGGTTGGAATTGTACTTTGTTACTTTGTATCCAGGGGAGGGGAATTTAGTTTTTGGGTTCAACTATGTAGTGCCGATACTTTGTTTCCTGAATAAAAGATTCTTTAAGGAAAACAATGCCTCGAAGTTCTTTTGAAGGGTTTCATCTGTCGGAACCATGACATTAACCCCAAAACTACAATTTTTACCTATCCATCCTGGGGTCCTGAGCTCTAGTCACTGTCCCTAAAGTCGAGGGATAGACCAACAAAGATTCAGAGAAGATCTCAACATGGAAAAGGAAGGAACGCCTGAGACCAGCACCCCGGCGGTGGCCGCCCCCTCAGAGGAGGGAGCGCAGGCCAGCGTGTCGGCAAAGAAGGAATCTTTTGAGGTCTTCCAGATGGGGGCAAGACCTAAGCTGCGAGGACAACTGATCTGGTCATCTGACTGGACCCTACCCAGTGGAGACTCCAGACACCTCGAGACGGCTCTGACACAGTCAAGTGCTTTGAAAGCAGACGAGGTCGAGCTGCAAAGAGGGGCTTCTCGTAAGTCGCATTCCCCAGACCAATGGAGAGCCGCAAAATCGACCACCGCTGAGGCCTCTGGTGAGTGGAAGTACCTGTCTGCAGTCCGTAGTCAATCAGTAGAGAAGTTGGTGGAGAGATTCAAGGAGCTAGATATGAGAAGTGGGGAACAACCCTCCCGTTCTCCATACGTAAGTGATCATGATGATCGACGAGGCAGTTAGCAACTTATGCCGAAGGGAAGTCCCAGTCCCACTTGCACAGAGCAAGCGGCTTCCCTATCCACGAAGCCACCTACATTAACCTCCATCCCCGCAGAGAGGGACAGCCCTAGCCGCCACTCCGGACATGGCAGCCCGGAGCACTGTCACCCCTCCATAAGCCCAGAACGCCGTTGGTGAGACAAGATCCCGAGCCGCCACTGGGACAGCCGAAGCCCGGACCGACGCGCCTACCGGCCACCCAGCCCAAGACCTCTACAGCAGGGCTTTTCAACCTTTTTACCGATTGTACCACTTTTAGGATATGGCAATATTCGAGTACCACCTAGCAAGGTGTCAAAAACTTGACCAAAAAAAACCCCTGTTCAAAGTTGCAATTGCACTGAAATAACTTATGACCATTTTTCACACTTATGACCATTGCAGCATGCCCAGGGTCATGTGATTTACATTTGGATGCTTGGCAACTGATTCATATTTATGATGGTCACAGTGTTCCAAGGTCATGTGATCCCCTTTTGCAACCTTTTGACAAGCAAAGTCAATGGCAGAGCTGCTGGTGGCCAAGTGCTAAGGCGGGACTTCCTTTCCTCCCTCCCTTCCCTGCCTCCCTTTTTCTCATTCCCATCTCCTTCTGAAGGAAGAATTTGAACCCCCCCCCCCATATTTTCCCTCTTCCATATATTGATCAAACAAGGAAAGGCCTCCAGAGACAGAAAAGACAAGCTGCTGAGTGAACTAGCTTAAAAAGGCACATTCCCCTTTAAGAATTAGCTACTGGCTAGAAAAAAAAGTAAGGAGCACAGCCGGCACTTAAGGAAGAAAAAAAAATGTAAGTACTGGCTGCCAGCTAAGGCAGCCTCCCCAAATGGCTCCATTCATAAGTAAAGGAATGCTACAGGCAAAATCCATTCAGGAGAAAAATACTTCAAAATCCCTTGCAGCAAAACTTACAGCTAACAACAGCAGAGCAATAGAAGCTAACACGAGACATCAGCCATCAGCCAAATAGAAATTGCCAAACGCTCCTTAAGAACACAAAGCCCTCATTGCACAAATCCCAGAACTTCAAAGTCACAAAAGCACATAAGAATCCTTCCACTCTCCATCTCCTTC